>NC_049901.1:5001184-5124496 GCF_001411555.2 Juglans regia | reverse complement strand
ACCAACGAAGGTGAAAAAATAAAGAATTATAAAACAAAATTAATGTGCCCTATTGGTGTGTATGTCATGTAGTCGAAATAACCAATTGATTTTGCAGAAATAGAGAAGCATGAAAAATGAGTATATAGGAAGGGAACTGGAATCAGGCATGCAGAGCAAGTGGGAGTTTTAAAGAAATAAACCGGAGAATATAAACCAAAGAAAAAAAGAGGAGAATATATATATATATATATATATATATATATATATATATATTATAGGATTGAACAACCATGATGATGCAAGGGACCCCTGTTGTCCTAAAGCAGGTCACATGATCAAGTCTTTCCCAACCACCCATCCTTCCATGTGGTCTCTTTATATATAGTTATACGTACCCTCTGCAAACTTCCTCCTCTCAAATCAAGGATTACCAAGGTACAGAAGATCATTAGGATGGTTAATTTAAAACAAAAAATCTAATAACCCCAAGCGTTTCTATTTTTGTCCTTCCCTATATCATCAAATGTGTAACTTCTGTTCTCACAAATGATGTTAATAATTTCTTTCAGAAGACAGGTTCTAGGTTTCATATATATATATATAAAAGTATGAATTAATTTGGGGGAATATATTTCACTTTATAATATTTGTGGGTCTCAAATGATCCAAAGACAAACATACAGGGCTTGTTTATAATGAGCTACATAATTAATTTGGATAACAAAAAGGAGACAAAAGTTCGCATGATCATCATCATTTGAGAAAGGCCACTCATGTAGAAATATATATATATATATATATATATATATATATATAGCAGATAGATGATCATCTGGTGCAAAAATGGTAATCACGTACTTAAACAGCAAATCAGTAAGAGGAAAGAAGCCATTATTATTAGAACACCAGTCAAAACAAACAAGAACAACAGAAAACAAATATATGGTTCATCTCTCATATTCAAAACACTCCTCGCTTACAACCGATCGACTACGTACGTACCTAATCCTAGTCTTTACTCTTCAAGTAAAGAGCTAGTGATAAGGGAACCAAATCAAAGCAGCTTGTACACCATGTGTGAGCAAAGACCAAAAGCATATAAAGAAGAACAGCATGGGACAGCCATGAAAGCAACCGTTACCTGTCATCTAGTGTTCCAAAGCATGTGCGCTTGAATTATGCCGTTCCTTGTCTCTTCCATCACATACACCTCTTTATCTATTTGTTTTCTCGATAAACTGATTACTCTTTCACATTCTAGATGTATTTTTAATTTCTTAATCACATGGACTATCAAGAAACATATAGGAAATTAAAGATGATCATGACTCAATCCACACTACCTATCTGCAAAAGTTAATTAGAAGCAGGAATTATCGATCATATCATTAGAGCAAATTAAGGTGATCAATCACTTCTTGTTCTTGTCTTTGCCATTGGAGAAGATTGAACCTAAGCCGAATAAATTAGCCGAAGGAACATTTAAAATGGGATTAATCCCAACACCATTACCATATGCTCCATGACCCTTCTTCAATGGAGGCTTTGGATAACTCGTTGAAACAGAAGATCGTGACGCTTTTGTTGATAAATGTTTCTGAGAACTCTGCTTAGAATTTTGACCATCATTCGAAAATGGAGCTCGCTTAAGATTTGCTGCAGATCCTGTTGAGTTGCTCCGCGAGAGAAGTGCCGGTAATGGGCACAGGCTCCTACCATATCCCCTGCCACAGCTACTACTACGCTTAAACCGCCAAAATGACTTGGAATTTTGCTTCTCATCCGCTTCATTACTCGTAGTCTTGCTTTCCTTGGCGCTTTCTTGCTTTGAACTTTCACCACTAACAGCACGTGGTGGGGGCATTGGAGGATGAGAACCGCAGTACTGATCCATTTGCTTTGAGGGAACGTTCACCTTTTTCTTGATTTCAGTAGGAATCATTTTCCCATCAGAGAAAAGCTCGTCTGCAGAAGAAGACTCTTGATCGAAACTCTCGTGAACACAGAAGTCGAAATCGATGCTCGAGCCCAAACCCGAGGAGTTTGATCGAAGAGGGCGGCGTTCAACAGGTACAACATCGAATTGGCAAAAATCATGAGAAAATGAAATCCTAGGACTCGTAGCCGTATTAGAGCTTTCGGAGTATAGGTTAATTGCCATTTCTTGAGAAAGCCAAAAATGACACAAACTCAACAATAGACGTCTGAACGGAAGAATACCAAACTACATAACTTGTTTGGAGGAAAAAAGTTCTGACAAGGTTGACGTTTTATCTGCAACGTAAAAATTAATTAAAAAGCAATAAAGGAGTGAAACCTATCAAAGTCTACAAATTCAAAGTCTCAGCAGCCATAAAAGAATATCATAAAGAACTTTGAATTCTAGGGCGGAAATGAGTACTGACATCTCCGGAATTCATATCCAAGGCTTGAAAAACATGTAAACCTGAGAAATATTATATGGTCCTATGATGAAAAACAAAACGGGATAGAAATTATAAGCTCCGAAAGGTGGGAGAGAAAAAACTCCATATTGGGGTAAATATTCTTGGGAGTGGGAGATTGAAACTGACAAACAGATCATGCAGGCCGATAACTGAACTGGCGGAGGAGATCCATTCAAATATAGACGGAGTCCGAGTTTTAAGCACCAAAATTAACAGGCCTCAGGTAAGGTATGTATGTGGTCTAGGAAACTTTTTTAATTATTCGATCTGCTGCCAAGGCCAAAGGGGTGGGGCCTGCGTTGTTTCCAGTGACGTGGAAGGAGAACATTGACAATGACAAATAATATGGGATCGTAATGTTCATTAATTAATTTTTTGCTTATTATTCAGATATATATATATACTAGCAGTGGATGTACGTGCGATGCACGTTTGCACTGTGTTAGATTATTCTAAAATATAAACATCTAGTGTAGAAGAAGAGAAATTAATGATAAGGTCTATGAAGATAACATAATTAATTGTTTAAGCAAATTATAATTGTTTAAAGTCTCTGATAATAGATTTAGACAGACTATATGTTTAAGCAAGTCAGGAAAGTGAATATTACATAATTGTTTTTTTGGTACTAAAAGTAAAGTCTGAAACAACTAAATATTACATACATAAAGTAAAGACTGAAACGACTAAATATTACATAATTGTTTCTTTTGGTACTAAAAGTAAAGTTTGAAACAACTGAATATTACATAATGGATTCAAAGTGGTGTGTTCTCCTCATTCACAGTATTGTTCTCCTCATTCGCAGCATTTATGGAGAGAACGTTGAAGTTTTTGTGACGTTGTTTTTGGAGTTGATCTAAATCTGCACCCAATTGTATGATCCATTTTTTTGTTGAACATAATTTTGCAATATTTTGGATATACGGTAAATGTTCCTGTATGGTGAATAAATTTAATGTAAAATATATTTTTAATAACTTCCTATTTGAATATCTAAAATTAAAATTTTTTAAAATATAAATTGGAATTTGAATAAGTTGGTTACCTCTCCTGTATGTTCCATTAGTTCGATTGCTGTGCAACCTAGAGCTTCTTCTGCGATTTTACCGAACATGACAGCTCCTAGTCGTCCATTACCATCGTCAACTTCGATGTAAGATCGACAGCTATATAAACAAACTATATTTTTTAGTCTGAATGATTAAGCAATAATTTAAATATAATATAAAATTGATTAAAGGAACATTTACGACGTAAAATATGAATATAAGATGTATACCGGGGTTGTGCATTACTCATGTATTTGCAATGATAACATTGAAATTTTTCATTTTGTTCATATCCAGTCCCCTTTTTACATCCAATGCAGGACATGTAGAAGAATATTTGATGGAGATCAACCACACAAATAGGTGCTTTAATCCAAAATTTTGCTTTCTGCATTAATTTTGCAACAGATATATATTTTTAGTGGTTGTAAATAATATGTAGTCTTAAGATAAGGTTAGAAATGTACCGTCATCGGCTGTAATGATTTAAGAAAACCAGCAAGATCATCAAGCTTAATTATGTCTTTCATGTCAACATTTGATGTCGATGCTGATGCTGATGCCGTTGTGTGATGTAGATTTTTTTCGACGATTTCTTCAAGCAGTGCATGATTTAGCATTGTCCTAAATATTTTTAGAATAATTTAAAATGAATGAGAGAAATAATGGAGGAAAAGATATAGTAGGTACAAATTGTATATGTATATAATAAAGTAAGAAAGAATTACCATTGACATAATGGAGTTGCAGCAGGGATGACAGGATTTAAGGTAAATATACTTGTTGGTTGAGACGAAAGAGAGAGACCTATATTATAAAGAAAAGATATTTGTTAGTAGATAATAACATTCTATTTTTAATAAATGTTGATATTATAAGTTGTGTGATATACCATTGTATGAACCAACTTTTATACGTGTTGCGAGTAGAGTTGGCTTAGCTTCAATAATATTAGAGATTGTTCGGCATTCACCATCCACAAATCGACTCCACATAGTCAACCATATGGGCATTAGGCTGTAAATTTTAGGAGAAAATATTTAAAAGTGTAGCATGATGAAATAGTATTGAAAATAAGTTAATTAAAGAATTTATAATATCACATATATAGTTGAGAAATCTTTTTTACCTCTGGTCGATAACATATATTTCTTGAATCTTTGTTGGCCCATGTTTTGAGGTAATTTCTCTAGGAGGTTTCATGTATATTGCGATCGCCAGAATAGCTGTCCAATTATGTAAAAAAAAAATTGTGAAAACTGAATAAGAATATCAAGATGTACGTTAAATATATCGATGTGATATTTACCTATTTCAGTTCCAGTGTCTTTGTACTCATGCAGATTGGTGAATGGGATAATATCATATTCTGGTGGTTGTAATTCCACTTCGTTATCTTGAATGTTTTCGATGATTGTTCTTGAATTTAAGATCCACTGGTATTCATGCGCTTCAATTCTATGCCTGGGATCTAAAGGCTTAACATAAGCATTACTGATGTAGTAAGACCGGAAGATGTGCAACATGTCATTACGTAGGTCTATATCTTTGCCGAAAATTGTTGCTTGTAGTCGGTTGCCCTGTATAATATTGTATAAATGAATAGTTATTTCTATTCTATTGATTGTAAAATAGTATTTATTAAATATATATAAGATTTAATCTGAGAATATAGTTAGAATGAATCTATGCTGTAAGGGGAAAACATATTTATTTTGGATATATCATGTGAAGGAATATAATATAAATATTAAGTATATTTTTGCAAGAATGATAATGATATTAATGTGTTACCTCAGGGTCTATCAATGTCAGATTTTGATATTTTGTCGGTGAATGTTGTGCAGTACGTTTGGGAGATTTGTCTGACACAATCATCTTGATGCTCCAATTTTTTGTACTTGGAGTAATGTCTTTGATTGAGGTATAGATAGTCCGCATGTTGAAGCCTACTTATAAATGAAGAGAAAAAAAATATTAGTTTAAACAATTGAATTTAAATAAGACAATTTCAATAATAGAAAAACAGGAAGTTCTGAAAATTACATAATGGAAAAACAAATTGTATTTAATTGAGAGGTATATATTGAAATTTGATTACTTACAGAAGTTTATGATGGATATGCTAGTGTTAATAATTCTTTATAAACAATATTATTTGTTTCAGCTTCTTCACAATCTTGAGTTGATACTGGTCTTATAAGAACCTTTACTGAAGCAGAAGTCTTGGCTCTTGATAGTGCTACATAGAGTTGGCCATGACAAAATACAGGTTGAGGCAAGTATACACCAACAAAATCTAATGTCTGTCCTTGTGCTTTATTTATTGTCATTGCAAAACTTAATCTGATAGGAAATTGTGTTCTTTTGAATGGAAAACCACTATTGTCATCTGCATTTGGCAAGAAAGGAATTCTTGGTATGAAAACTCTTTTTCCGGTGTGGTGACCAACTGCAATTTTAGCATCAATGATATTTCGTTCAAAGTTGCGACAAATAAGACGTGTTCCATTGCATAAACCTTCTGAAGGATTGACATTTCTGAGTAACATGATGGGACAATTTTTTTTTAATAACAGCTCATGAGGTGGAAGTCCATTTGGTGTCAATGTATTTAAAAAATCCTCCATGATTCCTTGTTCTGATGTATCAATCGTTTCATCGAAACTATAGTATTGTGTAATTGTACCAGGAAATCTTTGAATAAGTATTGTATTTATCTCATCGACAGAGTTGTTCTTTGGTGTCAAGATAGCTCGATTTGTCATTTCGGATAAATTTTCTGAATAGCTGCCAATATCTTGGAAGACTGCATCGATCAGATCATCTAAAGACTCCACATCATTTCTGTAAGGAATGAGCATTTCATTGGAATTTTGATCTTATTCTCAATTGTGATTGGTGTTGTTCCATTTCCGACCTGAAGTAAATAATTTGAGAAGTTTGGATCGAATCTTGCTCGCATATTCTCACTCAACCTAATCTTAGTTAAAGTAGACCACAAATATGACGATGCTAAACTGGCATTAACTTCTTCTTGTCTTGTGCCTTTCCGAATCACAGGTAAGACTTGACGAAAATCTCCACCGAATACGATAATTTTTCCACCAAATGGTAATCTTGAATCAGTTATGTCTTGTAACATTTTATCCAATGCTTGCATACATTCTTTTCTAGACATAGGTGCTTCATCCCATATGATTAGCTTTGCAAGACGTAACAATTTGGCAAGAGCACTTTGTTTGCTTACACAACAAGTACTATTTTTGTCAAGATCTAATGGAATTTTGAAGCGTGAATGGGCTGTTCGACCTCCAGGTAAAATAGATGCAGCAACACCAGACGATGCAGTTGCAAGAGCAATTAAGTTTTTTGATCTTACTGTAGCGAGAAGTGCTTTATATAAGAATGTTTTCCCTGTTCCGCCCGGACCATCAATAAAAAATGCAGCAGATTCATTTAGAAGGACTTTCTGCAAAATTGATTCATATGCGTGTTGTTGTTCAGAATTAAGACTCATCGAAGCCATAAGATCTTCTTCTGGTATTGAAACTGCAAATTCATCATTTATTTCTCTAGCTTCAGTTTCGTTCTGATCAAAAGAGACATCATGTTCTATTAAGTGAAACATGTTTATGTCTTTTCCCATCGATTCAAGTGTAGAAGAGATGCTTCGTAAGACTTTTGTCCTAATATCTGCTGATGTTGCAACACTTGTTTGGAAATCACTTGACATATCTTGTTCAAAATATTCCCAAAGTTCTCTAGGATTTGTTGGATTACAGTATACTAAAATTGTTGCAAATAGCCGTCTTAAACTGTGTGGTATTTGGTATAAGGAAGCCTCTTGCATACAATCTTGCAAACTGGTATCTCTTTGTAACAAACCATGTAATGTAGCTGCTTCACGAAAGGTTGGTGCAGTGACGTTGCCAACTGTTTTGATGTGGTCAAATGATAAAGGGCCTCTTATATGATTTAACAATATCCGTAAGTAATACCTTTCACCTTCGAATGGACTTGCTGTAACAATGCGGCCTATAACAGTTTTCTTCTTTCTTGGAGTCCATATTTTGTGTTGTTGGTTCCAAACAAAAGCTTCAGGAAATTCTTTGTACAGTAGTTTTCGTGCATTTTCATTAGTTTGATTTGTTGAAAAGAATTCAGTCAACATTGATTTTGCCGTAAAATCAGATCTCAGAATATTGTTAAGGTTGTCATGTGCATGAAAAGCTACCAGATGTTGATTTTCAAGATGTAGATATAAACTGTAAACTGATGGATGCATTTCATTAAGAATAAAACCGTATATTCTCCACATAGCTTCTGGTGGAGCGATCCATCTGGCTGATTGAAAGTGTTGGATTTCATCTATATCTTGGATGTTTTGTCCAGGAATCAAGTTGAAAGCAACACGATCATGACCTTTATAAATGTACTTATAAAGGTATTTGACTGCTTTGATTGTTGAGCAAATTTCTACATTCAAGTGACAATCAAATTTTGCGAGGAGATATGGATTATGTGGAACAACCCAACGGTTATCTAAATCTTTACCTCTGACTTTGACAGTCATTCCATTATCACAACGTTTGTACTGTGGGAAACAATCGATTCCAACGGTTGTGTTAGGTACAAAACCTTTTGGAAAGTGGTTTTTACAACTGCCATTTGCTTTCATACACACATTGTTCGGATTCAGTACTCCACAGGGGCCATGCATCATATGTCTTTTTACTGTCTTGTGTAAATGTAGATTTTTTTCTCTGTCTGGTATTTCTGCTGATACAATTTCATCAAAAGATTCTGGAGTATAGATTTTCCAATCTCTTTGTAGTATGATCAAGAAATGTGCATGTGGTAGTCCTCTTTTTTGATGTTCAATGACGTATACGTATGCTGAAACTTTCCCAAATATCTCCCGTTTGAATAATTCATCCTTCAGTTCTTCTAATTTTGCTCTAAAGATACGTGCAATCAAATCAGGACGATTTTGTGCTTCTTCTTGTGGACCCAATTCATCTAAAATTTCTTTCCAACTTGGGTTGCATGTCATGGTTAAAAAGATGTCCGGTTTTCCAAAGCGTTGGACTAAAGCCATTGCTTCCATATATCTCTTACGCATATCTCTTGGACCTCCAATAAAAGAAGAAGGCAGAATGATGCGTTTACCAACTTTAGAAGCATTGCTTTGTCCAATTGATAGACTGTCAACAATTCCTTGATATACTTCAGATCGAATCTCTTGTTGCTTATTACGAAAATAATCCAATCTTGACGTCTCAATTTTTACGTACATATCAACAACAAACTGCTGTAGTAAACGGCCCGAGAATAGTAAAATAGATTTTGTATTTTTCCTAATTTGAAGTTTGTAGCAATAGTACTCGCGACATGAGACAACCTGTTGTTTTCTGTTTTTTTTCAGCACTGTAAGATAATAAATTTAATAAATTAGAAATGTAACATTGTTATATTAGAACAATTAAAAGTTAAAAGAAGAATTATTATTTTAACCTTCTTGTTCCTTTATAAGCAGTTGTTCTGCTGATACTGATTGTTGAGGGTCGACTGATGCTCTTGTTACTTGTTGTGGTAGTCTATCACCTTTCTTTATTCTTAATATTCCTTGGTGCCAACCAGTATCACCAAAAGGAAATAACAATGGATACTGCAGTGGATCATAACAGCCAAAATAGTATTGGACTATATGACTTCCACCTGCATGATTGAATACCACAATATTTCGTCCTCTCAAATGTTCTGAATCATCATCTTCAATCCAAATAACTGCTACTTGAGAAGCTGACGGAGTGTTAAAAACACGCTGATCCAAACCCACATCTGATCTGATATGAATTTTGTGATTTTCCAAATTGGGCAGATCTCCAAGAGTTCGAAAGAATGTTGAGTATGGATTAACATGAAGAATATCCATAAGTTGAGCAACAGTTGATGAATCCAATCTTCCAATGTCATAAATACGATTGTCCAATTCATGTTCGGTATCATAAAAATATAATTGTAGATATGAAGGATGTCCATCCAAAGGAGTCAAATCATTAATATAATGATAGATTTGACCTTGAGCTCGAAATGTGTAAATACCTTTGTTCCTTCTACACAAATCTCTATCAAATTTAACTCCAAATGATGTGAAAGCAAATTTGTTATTGTATGTGCGAACATACGTAAGAAAGTTGGTTGATTCAACTGTGTTGGAAGTAAACAAATGGTAAAGTTGTTCTGGAACATCATTTGTAGTTAAAGAGATTGTTCCATCGGCACAACAAAAACCTTTTGTTTCATGTTGAAATCTTTTTGCTTCACAAAATTTACAGAATGGTACTGATGGTAAGAGAGTTGCCTCAAATGGCACTGTTTGTAATATTTTCCTATGACCAGCTGATTGTTGATGTTGATTTCCTATGGAAGAAAGATGAATCATAAAAGTGAGGTAAATGTTTAAAGTTGCTATAGTTTCAAATGGTGGTATCATTGAATGAAGTTGTATATAAGAAAGGAAAAGAAAAAAGAAATACGATTTAATTTTATACATCTTTCTTACCCCGAAATAGAGATTTTGTTGATGTAATTTCAACTGTGTTTATTTCCTGATAGAGTGCTCCAGAACTACCAATATTAGAGCTATAATCGAATTGTTCAACGGAGGATATATCACTGGTTCCAGCTCCGGCACGAAAAGTGCGTTGTCTTTTTGTACAATATGGCCTGACTTCTTCATTATTGTTTACGGATTCTATATGATCTCCCAACACATTTGTTTCATCCTCAACGATTGGTTGGGAGAAAAATTGTTCTTCATGTTGAGTAGTATCATTCGTAAAATTCCTTTGTTGTAGATGTTTTTCTTTCTTTTTTTGTCGTATATGTTCTCTTTCTTCTAAAGAAAGAGTCTCATATAAATTGTTTATCTTAGAATGTTTTGTAGTACCTTGGGAATCATTTTAAACAAGAATCAAAGTTATAAGAATATCGAAGAATTAATTAATCATATAATGATAAATTTGTACTAATTTATTAATATAAGCTTACCACTTTTCATTTATATATGGAATGAAATAATTCTTCTCGATAACTGGATAAAAGAGAAACTCATAATGATGCAAATTGAAAAACCTTTTTAATCTAAGTATGTATTCCAACAGAATAAAACAACCTATTGAAAAAGATATATTTATAACATTGTTGGTTACCTTGGTAGTCTTGATAAAAGACTAAAATAACTCAGTCAACTCAGCAAATTTAACGAAGCTGTAAAAAAGAAATAATGAAAATTAGAAATAAACCACCAATAGATATAGAAAATATATAATTGTTATAGCATGAATTGCTGATGAAGAAAGTAGAAATAAAAAACTTACAGTTAAATTAAATATTTAAACAAATAAAAGGAAACAACAAATTTTGAAATTCATGAAAATGTTATATTTTGTTTGCAAGTTTTTATATATATTTTTTGTCTCAAGTTTTTGTCAAATTCTTTAATTAAATTTTTGATTTTTAATAATTTCAACATTTTAGTAATAGATTATGTATAATTATATGGGTAAAACTGTAATCAGAATAAATTATGAGGTTTTTAATTTAGATATAAATAGCAAAAGGAAATAAAATTTGCTTAGTAGTAAAATAATAGTAAAAGAAGTATAATTATATAATTATAATTTAAAAATATTTTAACAAACTTTATTATTAATATTCATAAAATTTTTATTTCATTATGTTCTTGAAGCATATTTTAAAATACAAGTTTATGCACAATATTAATTTTATTGAATGTGTACTTTATTTTATTAAATTATTTAATTAAATTTTTGATTTTTAAAAATTTCAATATTTTACTAATTGATTATGTATAATTATATGAGTAAAACTGTAAATATTGATGTAAGTATTTACATATAGAACTAAATTTGTCGGTAGAATTTCTTGTCTCAAGTTTATATATATAAAAACTTTCATTAATACCACTACTAAAATTTCATTTTTTAAAATCTAATAATTATTTAATCAGAAAGTATATCTTTATTATTTACAAACTTTATTATTAATATTCAAAAAATTTTTATTTCATTTGTTCTTGAAGAAATATAAGTTTGTGCACAATATTATTTTTATTGAATGTATACTCTATTTTATCAAATTATTTAAATAAATTTTGGATTTTTTGAAATTTCAATATTTTACTAATTGATTATATATTTATGAAATTATTTAAATAAATTTTGGATTTTTTAAAATTTCAATATTTTACTAATTGATTATGTATAATTATATGGGTAAAACTGTAAATATTAATGTAAGTATTTACATATAGAACTAAATTTGTCGGTAGAATTTTATGAGTAATTTTATAACAATTTTTAAATTTTAATATTTTAACAAACTTTATTATTAATATTCATAAAATTTTTATTTCATTATGTTCTTGAAGCATATTTTAAAATACAAGTTTATGCACAATATTAATCTTATTGAATGTGTACTTTATTTTATTAAATTATTTAATTAAATTTTTGATTTTTAAAAATTTCAATATTTTACTAATTGATTATGTATAATTATATGAGTAAAACTGTAAATATTGATGTAAGTATTTACATATAGAACTAAATTTGTCGGTAGAATTTCTTGTCTCAAGTTTATATATATAAAAACTTTCATTAATACCACTACTAAAATTTCATTTTTTAAAATCTAATAATTATTTAATCAGAAAGTATATCTTTATTATTTACAAACTTTATTATTAATATTCAAAAAATTTTTATTTCATTTGTTCTTGAAGAAATATAAGTTTGTGCACAATATTATTTTTATTGAATGTATACTCTATTTTATCAAATTATTTAAATAAATTTTGGATTTTTTGAAATTTCAATATTTTACTAATTGATTATGTATTTATGAAATTATTTAAATAAATTTTGGATTTTTTAAAATTTCAATATTTTACTAATTGATTATGTATAATTATATGGGTAAAACTGTAAATATTAATGTAAGTATTTACATATAGAACTAAATTTGTCGGTAGAATTTTATGAGTAATTTTATAACAATTTTTAAATTTTAATTCAACTATAAATAGTAAAAGGAAAACAAATTGTTTAGTAATAAAATAATAGCAGAAGAGGTATGATTAATATTCATAAAATGTTTATTTCATTTTGTTCTTGAAGCATATTTTAAAATAGAAGTTGTAAAATTCAATCATAATATTCAATGACTCAAGGAGCATTGAAAAAATTCAGAATATTTTATTTTTATATTATTCTCACATTTTTCATTATTAAAGTAAATCTCTTTTATTTTGAAAATTCTAAAGATATTATAATGATAGAAAATCATTTAGATAAAAAGATTTTAGTTAATTAAAAATATTATAAGATTTAAATTATATTAAAAACTCTAATTATTTACACGATTTTAATTTTTTAAAATATTTAATGAAATTCTATCATTTATTTTACTGTTTAGAACTATTTATTACTGTAATTGTTTATTATTATTCACGAGTAATGTTTAGTACTGTTTATTATTGTATCACATATTACAGGACTGTTAATTACTATTTATACTGGTTAGTAGTATTTATTATAAAAAAATCTTCATTACCTTTTAACACTCTACATTTCATATTATTTTTAATTTTTATTATTTTTTTATCAAATATTTATTATATGTATAATATTTATTATAAAATTTTTATTTCATTTTGTTCTTGAAGCATATTTTAAAATATAAGTTTATGCACAATATTGATTTTATTGAATGTATACTCTATTTTATCAAATTATTTAATTAAATTTTCGATTTTTAAAAATTTTAATATTGTACTAATTGATTATGTATAATTATATGGGTAAAACTGTAAAAATTGATGTAAGTATTTACATATAGAAGTAAATTTGTCGGTAGAATTTTATGAGTAATTTTATAACAATTTTTAAATTTTTTTTTTCTATAAACATGCATATGTAACTAATAAGATATAACATTTAAATATGTTGGAATAACATTTATTTTGAAATTATAATTTAATACAGCTCAAAGTTCAAACAGAATAAATATTGAATAAATGATATTAAATAAATAATTTAAAAGATTCTAAAATCGGAGAAGCAAAATAAACTATTTCAGTTATCAGTTCACAATATGAAATTAAAAAGTTAAAAGATTCATACTTTTGATATTTTTATATGAGCAGCTAGTTGTTGAGATATTTTGTTTCCACTTTCAATTTCATGGAGCTCAACCTATATAAAAAATTCAACAATATAAAATTTTAGTAAGAACAAAAGTAGAGTTGTAAAAAAAAAAAAAAAAAATTTACTATTATTTAATATTTTCAGATGGAAAATTGTAAATAATACAACATATAAATAGTTAATCATTTATTTGATTTCGGAAACAATTTATTTTGAAAGCAGTTTCTCTCTCTCCTACGCGATTCCGGAGGTCGGCTCCTCTCCTCCAGCGAAGCCCGTTGCCGGCGAGCGCCGGCCATCATCACCGCCTACACCGGCGTGTTCCCCTCACGCCGATGAGCATCCCCGACACCACCAATGTTCCTCACGCGCAGCCATGCTTCTCCTCCGTGGAAAGAGAACCGAAATGGGTTTCTCCCATTTATGTGGTTTTCTGCCGCCGTACGCGGCCACCGGAGGGCACGACCACCACCGAGGAGTCCCCCTCAAGGTGGCGATCATCCCACCCACCTTCGAAGGCCGCCACGCGCAGCCCTCCGTCTCCCCCACGGAAACCGAACGAAAATGGGTTTCACCCATTTGTTTGATTTCGCGCCGCCGTACGTCGCCACCGAAGCTCACGGCCACCACCGAGGAGTTCCCCTCAAGGCGGCGACCATCGCACCCACCTTCGGAGTCTCCCACGCGCAGCCCTTCGTCTCCCTCCGTCTCCCCCACTCAAAGGCACACGGACAAACAGAAAATTATATTGGAGAATCAGAAAAGGGAAAAACAAAGTTAGAGGTGAAATAGAAGTGAACGGCGTACCAACGGCGAGAAGAAATCTCAGGAGCACGGAAAAATTTTTTCTTCGAGTTGAGTTTGGGAATTGTTCTGTAAATGTGAATTGTGTATAGATTAGATGAGATATTTCATCTCTTATATGTGAATATTAGATATTTTACTTAGATATTTTTAGTCTGTAAACGGTGCTAACCGAACGAAGAGGAAGAGGAAGGGAAACACTGAAATTCGAACTGAATTTCAAAACGGAACGAGAAAAGCGAACTGGAAAAAAAAAAACGGTGCCACTGTTCACTACTGTTCATCTTTATACGTGCTTTTAAGATAAGGAAGATATTAAGAATAATGTTAGAGAGAAGTCATTATAACAGTGCATATTTTGTATTCATTATATGGTTACTTTTAATTGATTATTTTTAACACTCACTTAAAAAGATATATAATATAAATAATATCACATTATATATATAAAATGAATATTCTTAATAATAACTAACAACTAACAAGATTTGCAAGAAGCTACCTGCTAGCGCTGTTTTGGATCCATACTGCCTGATCATCTAATAGTACCATGTGTCCCACGTACGTACGTACCCGCTATTGATAGCCACTCCTTGCAAACGTTTTTTTTTTTTTTTTGGTGAAACCAGTGGCTAAAAGACTAGCCTATAAATGATTGCCGCTCTCCCACTCTTTGCATCCTGACGATGAGATGTTTATAAGTCAGTCAACTAGTTACATAAAATATTGTTGGCATTAATGCATGCCGATTAAGATAAAAATAAATATTAGTGTATTTATTTTTATAATTATTCTCGATCTCATTAAGCGGAGTATTTTTCACTCTACATTTATGAATAGTAAAACATTTAAGTTATTTATTGAAATTTTTAATCAAATTTTACAATTTAAATAATATAAATACTGTCATTACGAGAAAATTATTTATTTATAATTAGTTATTTTCTATAAAAATAATTATTTTTTATTAAAATGAGTATGTTTTCTTATATGATATATTCACTTATTTGAGAATATAAGAATTTTATCACAATATATTTATAAAGTTTACGAGGATTTTATGATCTTGACTCGGAAATTCGTGTTATAGATGGGGTTTGTATTTATCCACTTAACTCGTAAGATTTTCACCTAAAACTTGGTGGCGTTGAAATTGAGGTAACATTAGCCGGTTCGATTACAGGGGGTGAATTTTGGTGAATCAATCATTAATGCCGAGGCTGATACCTTTGGATAGGGGCCTAATTATAAGTAATAATAACACAAATTATGGCGACCTAGCTAGCGTCATTATATATATATATTAATGCTTCACCTTCCTTCTAATAATAATGGACTCATATTTCTCAGTACCATTCGGTTAGGTGAAGGCATAATGATATTGCACCATATATATATATAATATATATATATATATGGGAACGACTCTAAGTGTTTTAGTCTCGAAATGTACTTGATATAATGATTTAAATAAATAAAAAAATAATTTATTTATCTGAGAAAAGAAAATATAAGATTAAAAAATAAGATTAAAAAAAATCTAAACTTCAGCAAAGTATCTAACTTCGGAACTATTAAGGTATTTTGGTAAAATATGATCTTTCATTAAATTCTATAAGAGAGTTACACGTCAAATGGTCAACGGTCTTAAGGACCTTTTGTTAAAATATGATCTTTCATTAAATTTTATAAGAGAGCTATACGTCAAATGATCAAGAATTTTAAGGGTCTTTTGGTAAAACAAGACTTAATGAACTTAACGAAAAAATAAGAAAAATTAACGGAAAACAACAAAAGTTATTATTCACAATTAGATAGCCATTTATTATAATAATATATATATATATAATTCTTGATCTTCATCTTAAAATACAGAACCTGATGATATGAGATTCTGAGAAAAAATAAGAGGAGCTTTGTAACCTTCAAACATAGCCGTATTACAAGAAAAATAAGTATTTGTGACAGATTATTTACGACGAAAATAGACTTATTTTAATAAAAAATAGTTATTTTTATAGGTAATAACTGGTTATAAATAAACAGTTATCTTGTAATGACGTACGGCTTCGGACTCAATAATCGTAAGTAAAGACAATAAGAGATTGTTTGGGAATATGTTTCATTTCATTTCATCTAATCTAATCTCATTTCTTTCCTAAATATTACTTAAATACAAACATTTTTAAATTTCAAAATTTCAAAATTTTCATTTAATAATTACCTAATGATTTTAATTTTTCTAAACTTCCAAACAAACCATAAAAAACAATTCAACTTTTTTAAATTACAGAATCAATATTAAAAAATTATATTTTAATAATATTTTAACTTTATAATATTTTTATTTAATTTTTTCTTACTCATTTTTCAAAACCTAATTAAATATCATAATTTTAATTATTTTATTATTATTTATAAATTTTCATCTTATCTTATTCTTCAAGCATTCATTAACACTTAAAAAGCTGTAGGTTTGACGTGTGTAATGTATCCCTCCACGTCAAACGTCATCGGACGTACCTCTAGTTAGACGGTTTAATGAATGGGCCAGGAAGAGAGAAGTGATACCGTCCTTAAATTCAACTTGATGGGCTTTTGAGACGAATATATTCGATTGGTAGCCACGATTCGATAATTTTCTATCTAGCCCATTTTATTTTTAGCATTCCCGTAAAAGATTATTTTAAAAAAATAGAGATAATGTATTTTTTTCTATTTTATTTTTAGAAACTAAATTAATTAAAAACCAAAAATATTCCTCCCACACCCCTTTTCCTCTTTCCGGTGAACAGAAAAATGATCTCCCGGTCACACTAAAGTCTCGTTATTTTCACAATTTATTTCATCTTATTTAATTATTATAATTTTTTTTTAATTTTCACACAAAATAAAATAAATAATTCATATTTTTCAAATTTAAAAATAAAAAATAATATTAAAAAAATATATTCTAATAATATTTTATTTAATTTTTAATTTTTATTTCAACTCACCTCATATCATCTATAAAAACAAACGGATGCTGAAAAAGTTGAGATTTTTCTTTCCAGTGGAGGTTGTTGTGAAACATGAAGCCGTGGAATTTCGAATTATTTTCTGAAAACCACACTCGGAGATGAAAGTTATGACTATTTTATTGGATTAGGTGCATCTCACCTAGCTAACAAACTTGTTATTTTTATGATTTTCTTTCTCTAGTTTCAATTTGCACTCTGCCCAACATATATTATAATTTAGTTAGTTTTTCCATAAAAAATATAGCAACATATATATTAACCCTTACATTGACAATGAAGTTGTCGAAGAATCTAGAGGTGAATCCAGGACGGGCTTTGGAGGAAATGGCAAGGACTGAAGAGCGGAACCTTCCAACATCCCTATAACTTTTTCGATAGATGGTCGATCTGAAGGATTGGTCTGAATGCACCATAAATTTACTATTATCATCTTTTTTATTATGTCTTCTTCATCTCCTGTAACATCACAAGTACCAAGAGTCTCGCCCTGTTCAAGCTTTTTATAAATCCCTTGTGAAAAATATTTTTCGCTGGCTCTAGAGGTTCCACCTTCAATATTTTTTCTTTCTCCAACCATTTCAAGAACCAACATTCCATAGCTGTAGACATCAGACTTATGAGAGACTCCACCAAAGATTCGACTAAATACTTCTGGTGCAATATATCCTATAGTTCCTCTCGTGCCCATCATTGACACAACACTCTCTCTTGTTTTGTACAGTTTAGCAAGGCCAAAATCAGAGATTTTCGGGCAAAACTTTTCGTCCAGAAGTATATTATGTGGTTTTATATCAAAATGTAGAATCCTTGTCCTGCAACCACTGTGCAAGTACTCTAGTCCTCGAGCAATGCCGACTGCAATTTGGAACATGGTCTTATTTTCCAAATGACAATTTGCAATGTCTAAAGCTCCTTTATCGTATATGAACCTGTCAAGAGATCCATTAGGCACAAATTCATAGATTAGAGCTCTTTTACTCCTTTCGTAGCATTCTCCCAAAAGAGAGACTATATTAACATGTGATGTTCTACTAATGCTTGCCACCTCGTTAATAAATTCTTTTCCATTATCTTTGGACTTGCTCAAAACTTTCACCGCCACGATACGCCCATCAGGTAGCTTTCCTTTGTATACAACACCAAATCCGCCTTGTCCTACTTTATCTTTGAATGACTTTGTTAGTTTCTTCACATCTGAATAAGTATATCGCTTTGGGGCCATTGATCCAAAATTCACTATGATTTCCTCAGCATTGAAATGATAATTCTTTGCATCTCTTTTCCACCTGGCCATTGTATTAATTGACAAGCGTCCTCTCTTAACGCTACAGATAATCACTAGAGAGAGAACTACAATCCCAACAACACCTGTTGGAATACCTGAACGCAAAGAATGGTTTTTTCGTCAAAGTATTTCATGAGTAGAGAACAAAAAATGAAGGATATAAATGGCTTCTCGCTAAACGTTGGAGAAGGAAAGAAAGAAATTAATATAACTTTTATATGATGTTGACCCTCATACCGATAACAACAACGACCCGCCGATTGAGCTTCCTAGATGGTCCTGCGACAAGAACATGTATCAATTAAGAAAGTTAGACGACTCAAAATAATTAAGATTAACTACTTCATGGCATTCTTATAGAGTACTCTGTGCAGTTCGATGGCTCTTAACCAAACAGACTGTTTGGTATTAAATTAACCCTCTGGTCTAGAGAAAAGTATGTTTTATGCGCTTCGGCTACTGAGATGCTGGAAGGGATATTCAGGTCCCTTGGGGGTAAGCCCACGACTAGAGGACATGTTCACAGCCTATGGGCTCAAGATTGGAGAACTCACAATCCAAGAGCCCATGTGACCCATGAGCCTAACCGTGTGATATAATAACGCCGATAAATCAAGGTGGTTAGCTCGTCCACTTATTACGGGATAACTAGAGCAAAGTGGTCTCTCTCTAGAAGAGGGGGCAAAGTGGCCTCCAAACATTAATTTGTACAAACACTTTCGACAGAGCTACGTCTGGATGTTGGCAAAATCCTTTAATCAAAGTTTCCTCCAGTATTGGTCTGTTCTACTAGAGCTCGTATCATTACAAGTAACAAAAGCACCGTGTTTCAAAGCAAAGAAAAACCACAAAGACAACATCCATTTTAAAGCACAGGCTACATGGAACACATCAATGACTAGGACCAATAAATTCACGAGAGACTAGGCAATTCAAGTGGTCCAACGCTATTGTAAGCAGCGATCATGGACAAGAGGGGCGCCAAATGGTAGTTTTTTCAGTGTGGCTGCAAGTCTAAACAATCATTTCCGAGCAAAAACACCATAATTCTATTCCTATAGGCTATTTAAATTAGTGATTTTGGAAATTCATGTCTATCTCAATGATTATTTCAAAGCAAAAGCTCAATTTTGTCAAGAAAAAAGCTCGAATACCTTGCGCGGGACACGGCTGATTGTCACAAAGGCAAATGGGTTGGGCCGAATCCAAATCAAACCCACATTGCCCACCGAAAACGGAAACCAGACAATTGGCACACGTACTATAGTTCACATTGAAACCCTCCATCAAAACCTCCCTAAGCATGGACCGATTGTTTGTGAGCTTAGCCGCTGCTGTTTTGAGGATTTTCACTATAACACCAACGGTGCAGCTAATAACGCTAAGGATCGGGTCGGTCGGAATTGGACCGATGACAAAATAAGCGTCGCTGCTCGGATTCCCATCGATGCTGCAATTGAATAGATTAGAAGGCCTCCGTGTCAGATTGGAGCAACCATAGCAGATGGTGAGGTCCTCATTGACCTTACCGTAGTCAAATACATTGCGATTCAGAGTGGAATTAAAGAATTCGTGAGGGCACGTGTTGTTCCAAAGGTCGGAGCGGGCGAGGGTCATCGTTTTCTCGGTCTGGTTGAGTCGGAGGATTCGGTAACTAATCAACTCGACGGCCAACTCGGGCGAGTCGTTCTCGCAAGTGAGACGGAACTCGGGAAGGCCACAGTCGTCCCGGAGGGTGAAGGGGTAGGAGAGGTCCTTGAGGTCCCCACAGTCAAAGGTCTGGGGGCAGTCGGAGGAGGAGGGGGCGGCAGAGACATCAAAGGGAAAGGAAGCAATGAGGGCGAAGAAAGAGAAGAGGATAAGCGGAGGGAAGGAGAAAGGGTGCATGGCGGAGGAGAGTGGAGAAGGGAAAGAGCATGATGAAGGTACGTAATGGGGGAAAATGGTCGCTGGAGTGGGCGGGAAGAAGTTGACTGACTTGGTCCATCGTTGATTCCACATGTTTACCTACCCCCAATAAATTTTTTTCCAAGAAGATGCTTGGCCTTACCTAATTTGTTAGATCAAAATCTTAGCTTGGCTTGGTCCATCTTTGACCAGAACAAATGTTTATCCTATAATTTAAAGAAGTAGTTTCTCTTTTTTTGTGGTAAGACAGAGCAATGAAAGTCATAGTAATCACGAGGGATTTGAGGTTTTTCTATCATGAAAGTAGTCTATTTTGGAACATCTTTAATCTCTATTGTCATTCTAAATTTTTCAGCCAAACTTTTGCTAGAGTATGTCTTAACTAAACAATAGTTGTTATGTAGAAAGACCAAGCCGACTTTGTACATGTTGGTGAGTTGAATCTGTGTTAGTAGTGAACTAGTGATTGTATTTTCCTGGGATCCTTTGTGATTATTTACCTTATGTATTCGTATTATTGTTGGGTCTTGACAAACACAACTGTTATTTACTTGGAAAAAAACAAATCATACCAAGCTACATGAAAGTAATGCCTCCCTCGCGGATCCTCTCAAAACAGTAACTAGTCGAAGAAGAACCACCAGACATTTGGATGTTCCATATAGGTCATGATCGAATAGGATGGATGCTATATATGCTAGAAAACAAATAGTTCGGAGTTTTTCCTAAATGCTTGATTTCAACCCTCTGGTTTTGAGAAAAATATATTTTATGCGCTTCGGCTACTTAGGTGCTTTTCCTTCATTCAAGAAATTTGAAGAAGGTAACAGCTAGCCAAGAAATGAATAATGGAAACTGACCTGGCACAGTTGCTGTTGATCCGCACGTGAACGGAAAAGTCCCATTTGCATAGTGGCAAGCAAAAACATTGGAGCTTGTGTTGAATCCACACAGCCCACCAGACCTTTGGCATCCATCGAAGTTGCTATTACTTGCATTCCACTCCAACATGAATCCCCCATCAATAGCTTCAATCAGTGCCTCTTCAGTTAAACTTATAGGTGCTTCTGGTGTCACAACTGGAACTTTAACGTTGTACTTGCACGCCCCCATTGAGTCAACAATCGAGTTCGAATAGTAGTTGGTAGCCCCGGTACTACCGTTTATGGGGCAGCTAAACACTATAACCATCTGATCAGTCTGATTTGGAAGACTAGGAAGGGAAGAATATGACGAACACTCGTAGTAGAGTGTCAAGTTCACAAGACTTAAAATATAAGAAAAGATGGAGTAGTTTATGGTCGTGTAGGGCTGTGCAAAATTCTGAAATTTTCGACTCCATCTCACATCCGCTCTGATTCCGACAGCGACAGAGTAGGAGTCGTCAAAATTCGGAGTCAGAATTTGGAGTAGTTCCGAATAGATAATCGGAGTCGGAGTTGGAGTCAGAGGAGCTCTGACTTCGACTCCAATTCTTTTTAAAAACAAAAACCCAGCTTCGTTTTATAGCTGGGTTTTTAAAAAAAAAAATTAAACGACACCGTTCCACTTAATATGGAACGGCGTCATTTCATCACACTAGGGGGTCCAAAATGCAGGACCCCCATTCTTCCTTCTTTGGTCTTCCACTATTCCTTCTCCCTTCTCTCTCGCGTCTCATGGAGTCCGTCTGAACCAGTGAAGCCGTCTTGCATCTCACGTCTCGAGTCTCTTTTGCCAGCGTGCCGCCGTTCGTCGTTGCTCCTCTGTGCCGTCGTTCCTCGTTGCTCCTCTGTTCAGCTTCTACCTATGGTGAGAGTAAGGGGTTCTGAGCCCTAAATTTAATTCAAGTAATTTAATTTTCTACAGCATGTCTCTTATGAATTGGTATTTTGTTGTGATTCTTGTGAATTGGTTTTGTAAATTTGTTGTAAGGAAATGTGTTTGATGAATTGTATGTTATGTTTGTAAGTTGTGTTGTATGCATGCAATGTGTTTGATAAAATGTGCAAGAGAATCATGAACAGAACACCTACGATTTTTGCTCTGTTTCTCCACACCAAAGAACAAAAATAAGCTTTCTATATATAGTCCTAACAAATCACGGCGCTCAAACCTCTGAATTTTAAATTGAATTGAACATTTGGCTCGAGCGCAAGTCAAGCGCACGTTGTCTTGAACATTGGCTCGAGCGAGATGTCGAGTACAAGTCGAGCGAATCTCTCTGTAAGAGTTCTGCTCGAGCGCCACAGCGAGTGCACTTCGAGTGAACCTCTCTGCATGGGTTCCACTTGAGCACTTAGTCAAGCGAACATCGTTCGGTCTGACTCCGAACAGAGATCAGAGCTTTCATTCGGAAGTCGGAGTTCCGACTTCCGCTCGGAGTTCCGATCGGAGCGACCTCCGATCGGAGTCGGACTCCGACTCCAGTTCAGAGTTGGAGTCGGAGGGACAAATTGGCTCCGACTCTAGTCAGAGTCAGAGGTCGGAAACGACAACTCCGACTCCGTCGGAGTTGGAGCTCAGCCCTATGGTCGTGTTAACAATCGTAGGAGGACAAGTCGTGTCCAGTAATCCGCTCTAGCAACTTGGAGAGTCCGCGACTCCTTAACGATTTCAAAGATTCGGTATTTGATGAACGTGATGTTGATATGCGGGGCATCACCGCTGCGGTCCAACTTAAAACCTGGGTAACCACAAGAGTCAGGCTGAGTTGATCCTCATAAAGGATATCCGATGTCCTTAGCACTTGCACAGTCAAATCGTTCGTTGCAATTGCGGTACTGCTCATCATCATTTGCGTGCAAACATGATGGGAAGTGGATTAAGGGTATGGCTATTATAATCATGAAGGTCAAGGTGATGGTTGGAAAGAGGTGTGGACGCATTTTGAGAGAGAGAGAGAGAGAGGGTAGTAATCAGAAACTAGATAGAAAAAGGAGTTGGAGGAGATTATATGGATTTCAATTCTCATCAATAATCATATATAAGAGCACTCTCATTGGAATGGCTAAATTAAAATACATTTTTGATGAATGTAAGATGAATTTAACTTTTAGCTATTCCATTTTTATAAATCTCCACATTGAAATAGCCATTTTTTCATTATATGACAATAAAATAATATAAGATGAATTTAATTTTGACTATTCACATCAAATTTTCAAATTGAATTATCTATTTATTCATTATATAGTAATGAGTAATTAATAATTTTTAAAATTTTTAAAATTTTTTAATTATAAATTTATTTTATTCTATCATATTTTACTATTTATAATATTATATATTAATTTGTAATTGTATTCTAATTATATTTTTTCAATTGTCATTTAAAATAGAGAGATAAATATTAATTAATATTAAAAGGAGAGAGAAATAAATAATATAAAAAGGATTTGATGAATGAATAGTGTGTTCCAAATTTGAAAATTAGTTTGGATATTACTATAGCTATATTTCAAATATTTGGAATATAGCTAATTCAATGTGAGCAATTTATTGACCTAATAGTTAAATTCTCATTAAATTTAACCTTTAGCTAATCCAATAAAAATGCTCTAACTAGTTTTCTTTGACGAATTGGAGTGGGGAATGATATTTTCGAAGGGGAAGCTTCTTGTACGTCACCTCTACTAGTCAATTCACAATTTTCTGGTAGCTTCAGACTAGACCAAATCAATGACAGCTTCTTGGTCATATTTTAAACAAAATTTAAAAGGCCATTTCAAAGTTCAATCTCTGAATTTTATCCCTTCATGCCTATATGTCCTTTGAAGTTCCCATTAAATATAGTGGATGCAATCACCCTCTTCGTGCTTCAAGACTTTAATTGTTAGGACGAAGGAATGGAAGTATAAGATTTGAAGGATAAGAAAAGAAGGTGAGATTCACGTACGGTGATGTTAACGGTCGTTTCAGGAGAAGTCGTTTTCCTGTAATTTGCTCCAGCTAGCTACCTTGAGAGCCCGCAACTCTTTATCCCATTGTAAGGACTTGGTAGTTGATGAACGAGGTGTTGACCCGTGGGGCATGACCACTGCAGTCCAACTCAAAACCTGGGCGGGTGAACACATCCCGCGTTTGGACGGCAAGATCACATCCTTTCTGATGATAGATTTGGGAGATAAGATGAAAATTTTATATTTTATTTTAGTGTTTAAAATATTATATTTTAATATTATTATTGTATTGAGATTTAAAAAAGTTGAATTACTTATTATATTTTATATGAGAATTTAAAAAATGTGTAATAATGAGATGGGATGAGATGAGAATTTTGTGTCTCATCCCATCCCCAAACCTGCCCTTAATATCTAAATATTATAAATATAAAAATATTTTAATTTTAAATCTTCAAATTTTTTATATACTTATTACTTAATTATTATAACTCTTTCAAAATTTTAAATAAAATATAAAAAACAATTCAAAATTTTCAAATTTCAAAATAAAAATTATATTATAACAATTTTTTTATTCAATTTTTTTTCTCTTTTTTTAAAACCCAGTCAAACAGATTAATTCAAACTATTTTACTATTATTCACAAATTTTCTTATTTTATCTAATTATTCAAACGAGATCTAATAAATAATACTAGATATAAATTTTAAATAGACAAGTCTCGTACAAATCTTTTATAAAAAATAAATTCTACAAATAAAGAATAATTTTTTATATTTTTTTAAAATGAGATGTACTTTTTTACAAAAATTTATGAATGATTTACCTATTTAAAACTTCTACAAATTATTTCTCTTTTTAAGGTTATGATTAAGCATGTGTGTGTGAGAGTAATGATAAGTAAAAAAGGAGATCAAGATGGAGATAATAAAACTAGCGGGCGTTGACGAAGTTGGGAGGATTAAAATTTTCGAAGAGATGTTTCGTTGGACGCTATCACTTCCTGTCAATTGAGAAATAGGTGAGCTGCGCTTAAGCGTTCCCTGCACGAAATCTTGCTTTTCTAGCTCCGTTCTTTTATTTAAAACTTGGAAGGTCTGTCATCTGATGATGATCTTCATACCATACCAAGAACAGAAATTAAAGAAGGTTAGCACCCCCTCCTAATTAATTGTGGATTTTACACTTTCTGTTTGCTTCGATACTTCTTTTCCTGCTTTTATCTTCCTTTTTAGTCGTACCCTTGATGTTCTCATAATCAGACCGGTTAGCGCTCGTTTCTTCATTCCATTAGCGATGCTGAATGGAAGGAAATATGTGTCTTTGGATATTAAAATGAGTTGAGTTGAAATAATAAAATATTGGTAGAATATTATTTTTTAATATTATTATTATTTTAGAATTTAAAAAAATTAAATTATTTATTATATTTTGTATTAAAATTTAAAAAAATTATAATGATGAATTGAGATAAATTTGTGATCCAAACTCACCCTTATTCTATTCCAATTGTCGTTGATCCGCACGTGGATGGAGAAGTCCCACTTGCGCGTACAGTTATATATTATATATGGAAGGAATATATTTAATGGAAAAATGTTATATATATAATTTATTTAATTACTTATAGATCATCAGTTTCGAGAGGAAGTCCAAACTCCAAAGCCTGCCTTCTAGCACTTGACTCGGTCATGACCATATTAATAAAAAGAATAATTCTAATTGCCGGTCATGACAAAGTTTTATTTTGCCGGAAGATTAACGTTATAATCTTTATTTTTTTAAAAGTAAACGTGCATTAAATAAAAAAAGGGAGAGCGCGCAAAGTCCCTACAAATACCTACTACAAAGCAAATTAGCAATAAATAAATTAATGCCACGCTTAGCTATATAGTTGATATGAAATAAAATAAAAATTAAAAATTAAATAAAATATTATTAGAATATAATTTTTATTTTAAAATTTAAAAAGATTGATATACGATTTGAATAGTGAGATAAAATAAGATAGTTTTAAATAAAAATTAAATAAAATATTGTTATAATATTATTTTTTAATATTATTATTATTTTGAGATTTAAAAAAGTTGAATTATTTATTATATTTTGTGCGAGAATTTAAGAAAATTGTAATGATGTGATGAGAAAGATGAGATGAGATAAAGATAAAACATTTTCACTGTCTAAACAAAGAATTGTTTTTATATTTTATTCGAGAGTTAGGAAAAATCATAATAATTAAATTAAATTAGATGAGATAAAATGATTTATTTTCACAAACAAACCAGACCTAAATAAAAAAAATTGGTAAGTGTAGCCAAATTAATGGTGTAGTCTCATATTTTTCTGACAAATCATATACCAAGAAATAAGACCATTGTTAAGACTATTAGTGCAACGGTCTAAACTGTTATGAAATTCGTAAAAAAAATTATTTGTACAAGTTCTTATAAAAAAGTGATTCTATTTTTAAAAAGTGTAAAAAAAATTATTATTTATTAGTAGAATCTATTATTTTATAAAAAATTTATATGAGACTTGTCTATTTGGTACTTGTATTTAACATTTCTCAACTTGTAATTTAAGGATCTAAAAAATTGGTAATTTTATTGTAAATAGAAGACTTGTAGGATCTCGGAAAGGGATTTATATCTTGCAATCTAAGAGCATTCTCATTGGATTAGCTAAAAACTAAATCCAATGAGAATTTAGCTATTAGGTGGATAAATTGCTCACATTGAATTAGCTATATTCCAAATATTTAGAATATAGCTACAGTAATATCCAAACTAATTTTTAAATTTGGAAGACACTATTCATTCATCAAATCCTTTTTATATTATTTCTTTCTCTTTCCTTTTAATATTAATTATTTCTCTCTCCATTTTAAATGACAATTAAAAAAATATAATTAGAATACAATTACAAATTAATATATAATATTATAAATAGTAAAATATGAAAAAATAAAATAAATTCATAATTAAAAAAATTAAAAAATTTTCAAAATTATTAATTACTCATTACTATATAATGAATAAATAGATAATTCAATTTAGAGATTTGATGTGAATAGTCAAAATTAAATTCATCTTATATTATTTTATTGTCATATAATGAAAAAATGGCTATTCCAATGTAGATATTTATATAAATGGAATAGCTAAAAGTTAAATTTATCTTACATTCATCAAAAATATACTTTAATTTAACTATTCCAATGAAAGTGCTCTAACATATGGATAAAATAGATTCCATGGTATTGGGATGCACCCCACACTAGCAACTCCAAGAACCCGATAGACACAGTCGCAGTGGTCTTCCAGAGCCAATTTCGCTATCCTGAACGAGTCTCACCCGTAAAATACTATGTTGCCCTCTCAGTTCAAAATTATAGGTATTTGTGTGTTTTTTTTTAATATTTAAAAAATATATCGATAAGGACTAAGGAGAAAGAGAGCAGCACTAAAAAAAGTTCACAACTTTACTTACCGAACAAAAAAATGAAAGAAAAAGTTCAAAACTTTTCTGCGACTCCCAATTGGACTTTTCACATTTTCTAACGTTCTCACTTCTCCCCAATCCCATGAAGCGAAGACCAATTAGAAAAGAACCACTTTCTCCGCACACGTCTTTGGTCCCTGGATTCCCTCACTTTCTTAGCGCCCAAACACCCTCAGTCCCAAACCAAAGTTCTCTGTGTAGCATCTTTTGGGTGAATTAGGGCCGGAGACCCTTCGTTAGCTTAGTTCAAGCAGATAAAGAGGGATAAATAATGCCGAACTGGGAGCTCAAGAATTGTTGCGAGCATGATCAGGTCGTTTTCTTGGCCTGCATCGGTGTGTTTACCGTTGTAATCCTCGCGGTACGTTCGTTTCATTCCTGAGTTTTCACTTTGTTTATGCTTTGTTAGGTTCCTGACAAAGGAAAAGGAAAGGTGAAATTTGGTTGTGTTTTTCTTTTTTTTAATGAATAAAAATCTCGTCGACTGAACCAAATGGTTTTGATTTTGGGGGACTTTTAGCCTCGAGATATCGGCTTTCCTATTTTTTTTCCAGTAACCCAATTGAACATGTGGGTAAGTATTTGCTCCGTGGATCTGAAAACAGAATTCCCATTGGTGCGACTGGTTTTGACTGATATCAAAGTGCAGGACTTTCTTTTTTTGTGGGGGCCACCCGGGGGGGGGGTGGTTGTTTGTCTTGTTTTTTGGGGAACTTTGCTATTAGTTAGTTAACTTATCAAAAAACTTTGCGATCAGTTGGGTAATATTGAGACAATGTTTAGATGGTTCGAAGTTTTTTTTTTTTTGTAAATAATGTACATATTCTTATAATTTTCGTTAATTTTGAATGAGCCGACCTTATTTGTTCAACTAGTCTTTTGATGTGGAAATTTGGTTTCTGTTCTTATAGCTTTGGAGGACAGTACTATTGACACCTTTTAAGCTCATCACCGTGTTCCTGCATGAAGCAAGTCATGCAATTGTTTGCAAACTAACGTGTGGCCAGGTAAAAATAACCATGCGACCTTTTGTGCTTTAATGCTATGTTGAGAGACTTATCAAAAAACCAAAAAAAAAAAAAAAAATGCCATGTTGAGAGTCTTCAGATTGCTTGAATGAAACCCGAAACCTTGTCTATTTAAATAAAAAATTGTCTATTCTCTCTAAATTTTAATTAATATTCTGGAACAATTAAAAGGATTATATCTCAGATCTTATCTAACGTGATACTTTTGAGTTTAAATTTTTTTTATCAGTAAATAAGAATTTTATTAAAATAGGCGAAGCCAAGTACACGAGACATATAGAAGAGCAACACCTATGCATGAGTGTCTAAAGATACAAGGAAATCTTGTACATTCATGCCATTAAAGTCTATTACAATCGATCAATGGAATAGAGTAAGAAAAAATAAAGTTATAATCTCATCCATTGTCTGTTCACGATTCTCAAAACTTCGATTGTTCCTCTCCATCCATATGCACCACCATAGACAGATCGGTATCATCTTCCACATAGCTACAATTTGAGTGGTACCTCAGATGCCTTGCCAATGGGCCAAAAAATCCACAACCCATTGTGGCATCACCCAATGGAACCCCGCTCTAGTAAATATATCATTCGACAAATTCATGGCTACGTTACAATGCAGTAATAAATGATACACCAACTCCCCACTGTTCTTGCACATATAACACCAATTCAACACAATGAGTCGGCATTTCCGTAGGTTATCTAAGGTAAGAATCTTCCTTAATGAAGCTGTCCATACAAAAAGCATAAGCTTGGGGTGGGGTGGGGGGGAGGGGGTCTTAGTCCTCCATATGTTCTTCCATGGGAACGTTCTTGTATAATGTTTCATAAGGGACTTATAATATGACTGTATAGTAAATCTTCCCCTTTTGAAATTGATATAGAATATATTCCTTACACGAGTTTTTGTTAATTGTCAATGGAGCTTTGGATTTGGAGTGATTCTAAGGTTATCAGTGTCTTTTGACTCCTAGCATTGAATATCATGAAATTTTTCTATAGCTCAAAGTTGTGGATAACCTTCATGATTTCTGTTATTATACTTTTATGCTTATGATGCCTTACACCACCCCCTCCCCTGCTGGAGTTCCCACCATCCTATATGGCATCATGATGCCACATGTTATGTGTCACCTTGTGTGCTGTCAGTTCTCTAATCATCATTGTAGACGGCTGGCCTATAATTAAATAGTTAGCTGGTATAAATTATAGATAATGAAAATACTTTTTGTCCCAAGTAATTTATTGTTTTTGTTATTGTCATACACCTTGTCTCTTCACAACTTCCAAGTTTTCTGACACCTAATTACACCGTTTGGGCGGCTTATCTTCAATTGGATCCAAGAAGGGATATACTCATTTTCTTTTTCTGGAAAAGAAAAATTGGATCCTGAATGACTATCTATATGTTCAAATTTTAAAATTATTTGTAGCTTGTCTGATGCGTGCATGTTCAGGGTGACATCTAAATTATTCCAATTTTAAAGCCAAGTTTTGTAGAAAGTATTGATTCTATTGCATGGGAATAGAGTATTTGCTTGTTTTCTGCACTTTTTTTCTGCTTAATTATTTACAGTATGATCTTCCAATAAAAAAAATATATTTACAGTATGATCTAATTTTATATGCAGGTAGAGGGAATGGAGGTTCACGCAAATGAGGGTGGGGTAACACAAACACGTGGTGGGATTTACTGGTTGATCTTGCCTGCTGGATGTAATTTGCTGTCCTTGAAAACTTCATTTATAATTGCAATCATTTTTAGGTTGATCTTGTTCCACGTCATTTAGCAAGAAGAGTTGCAGGGTGTAACAGTAAAGTACCATAGCAGAAACTTCAAACTTAACAACCCTCCACTGATGTAAACATCTAAAATGGAATATGGCCAATTTGCATCAAGCCTTTATGGAAGTGCTTTTATTGTTGAGTTTTCATGCATTCAAAGTTGTTAAAGAAACACCACAAAGACTCGTAATCCAATGGATATCAACTGCAGCAGCACTGCCTGCAAAATTTGCCCCTTCTTATTCCTTCTCTGAATTGATGTTATATCTCTTGTCAACTGTGATCTGCAATCTGGTACGGGCTGCTTTGTAGTGACAGCTGTTATTTGAATAAATTTCACTTTCTTGTCTTCCAGATCTTGGTTCATCATTTTGGGGAATGGCCTTGATACTCGCATCTACACATATCATGACCGCAAGAATTGCTGCTGGTTGTCTTGCGCTTGCTCTGTTGGTTGTGCTCTTTGTTGCTAAAAATGTAAGATGGTTATAGATGCAGACAGTCCCTAGTTGCATTCGCTATGCCGTACACAAAATTTACTATTGTTTCATTCTTTTCCTGTTCTTTTCTTTAAATGGACCACTAAAGATTTTAATTTCTGTACTCTTACTTGTGATTGCCATGCCTCAACCAGTGGACACTTCGAGGACTTTGTATTGGTGAGTACTTTGGTGATCTTGTATATAATTTTTAATTTAAGGATATTCGCAGGCTACAATACTCACATTGTCAATGTTTATCACCTGTATTTCTCAGGATTCATTATTTTCCTTGCTGTAATATGGATTCTGCAAGAAAAAACAACAGTCCGTATTCTTCGCTACGTCATTCTCTTCATTGGTATGCTCTTATCCACTCATATCTTTCTTTTCTAAGCGATGAATTTGCTTCTAGATGCTGCACTGATATTCAATCCATTGAGTGAAGGAGAAGAGTGACTTACGCTTATTTTGGCAAACTGCAGGAGTGATGAACAGTTTGTTTTCAGTTTATGGTATATTCATTGTCTCTTCTTTAGAGAATTAAAATACTGTTATTTGAATTGAAACTTCAAATGTCATCTGATATAAATCTTGTTGGCCCAGATATTTATGATGATCTAATATCTCGAAGAGTCCACTCCAGCGATGCTGAGAAGTTTGCAGAAGTTTGCCCCTGCCCTTGTAATGGGGTTGGATGGGGAGTAATTTGGTGAGCTTCATAGCATGCCAAGAGCATGAATATCCTAGCATAAACAGGAAAAAAAAGGCATGAATTGTAATATTCTAGGGATAATTGTCTAGGATCTAAAATTATTTATGACGAATGTTAATGTTTTTCTCTCCTTAATCATACTTTTATGAGTTCTTCTTGCAGGGGAATGATATCATTTATATTTCTTTGTGGATCCATGTATCTCGGCCTCGTAATCTTGTCTTGAGGTACAACCTGCTTTCTGTGCAATTTGATTTCTAAATATTTATATGTACTGAGTGTCACGTGTGCAAATAAATTACATGTACTTACATAGTTCACAGTTGAAGGCCCAAATCCACCAACTGGATTGTAATCAATAGAAACAAAATAAGATGGCATAACCTCTTACAGCTGTGACCTGCATTAAAAAGACAAATGATTTCCTTCTGCTGAAATGGAGAATTATAGATGGATAATTAAAAATGCTCTTAAATTGAAAAAGTGGATGTATTTATTAGTTCTCTAGTATTACCAGAAAGCTACTCATTATGTCTCTTGTCGAATAAATTTGCTTTGACTAATTTGAATCATGGTTTATTCATGAAGTATCATATGTTATGCAAGTGTGCAAATGCTTTTGAAGCATGATTGTTTGATATCTAGAAACAATTAATTCTCAAGGTAAAGCATCAGGGGGCAATGAGCAAATTATGTTAGTATTGGTGAGCCAATGAGCTCTAGCTCAAGTGGCTCTAACTTTTCCCATTAAAGTAAGATGGAGGATCATATCATGGGTTCAAGACCCACTTGAGAGTGTAAATTAACAATGAAAAAAACAGGTTCTCTCTAATGTTGAGCTGCATAAAGCATATCAGTAGAATTGGAAAATTACGGTTTTCCCCCATGTGGATTTATCTATAGCAATAATCTAAACACAATTATTTTTATGGGTGAGGGGTGACGTCATGTATTTAAGATCGTCCTGGTACTTGCTTACAAATAAAGAAGAAAGTATAGGGTACGATACAAGGTATTGAAAATGTCATACTGCACATTCAATAGTTGGATGTTCAGCTTGCTTAGAAATTTGCTTTATTAGATGATGTGTGGCTTATTTGGCTGATACTGAGCCCATAGCTCCTGATATGGTTACAGTAATCTGTTCTTTCCCCCTTAAGAATGTGTGTTTTCAAAATTAGTGTATGTCCTCAAATCATGGGAAAAGTGTAGAGCCACTGCACCTGGCAATGGCTTTTAGCAAGAATTTCAGATATGAAGTGATGCAAACCTTAAAACTTATCTTTGTGCAGCAAATGGAATGTGTTCAAGTGAAATCTTAGCAATTAATTTGATGGTTATTCCAAGGCAAATTTTAGATAGTATGGTTATTCCCAAGGGAAAGTTGCTTGAACATTGCCATGTTTATTTGCTCACTCTACATTTTTCTCCAGGTTCAGAGACTACGGTTCAAACCATGCTTGATGCAGAGAACGCAGTGCTCACCTATTCTTTGTAATTCTCAATGATTGTGTATACTCAATACTGTTCATAGACTGCTTCTCTATTCATCTGATAGCGAGAGCTTGGCCTTGCCAATCCTTATTCCATGGCTTTATTCTTTTAGCCCTTTCTTCTCGAGGGTTGTATAAATACATGAAAGTTCTATGTAGGATAATTTCTATTGATGCATTGTGCACACAATGGAGGTTGAAACGTGATGGGACAATTTGACTGTCATTCAGCTGATCTAAAATTCAAACTGCCAGCATCCAGTACTACCGTGCTAGAGTGGCAAGAGTGCTCCATAATATCCAGAGCCTTGGGCACTTTTTTTAGTGTGATTTGAAATGCATTATTAATTTATTGTGAATGCTCAGCATGGTTTTGAACAACTACAAACCTGCAAAGCTCTAATGTGGCCTATATTTTTATCCCATGACCCAGGTGTAGACACACAAATCTTTCAAGTGAGCTGCCTGGAGTTACGTTTACATTAATCCAATAGGCTTTTAAACATCAACTATAATGTGACCCATTTATCAAACTTAAAAAGCTTCCAGCTTTTGTTCAAATATATTGCATAACTTAGCATTATCTTCTCCGATTGGGTCGTGCAAACCCTAGCTTCAATGGATGATGTATTTCAGCATTGGCTTCCAAAATTTAACAATCTGATGCTGACCTTGTAACAGAGGTCCAAGTATTCTCCAAGAAGAAATTCACTCTTCTTTTGTTACCGCTTTTAACATACTCAAATGGAATCTCCCACCTCGAGTAGAATAGATTCCTGTTGTCTGATAGCAAACAAAAGCTCGTTACATGTGTAATTCAGCATGGGCTGGATGACGGTGTTTCATGTACCCACATCGACATTGGAAATGGTTTTTCAAGAGAGTCAGTGAAAGCGGTATATATATATATATATATATATATATATATATATATATATATATCTTCCTATTATTTAAAAGCGTGTATAACATGAACAGTAGTGAATAGTGCCGTCCAAAACCAAAACCACGCAAAACCAAAACCACGGCAAAATCACATAACGCGAATCGCATCCTCTCAAAAATATACCGAAGTAAATCGAAATAAAACCGCAAATCGCATCCTCGAAGCAAAACCACAGATGCAAAATCGAAGTAAAATCACAACAAAATCATCACAAAAATACACGATAAAAGCACAAAATCATCATAAAATCTTCACCAAACAGTAATAACACGGTAAAATCTTCAACAAATCGCATCTCGTCCCTCTCGGCATCCTCGAAGCAAATCCACAGATGCAAAATCACAGCAAAACCATCACAAAAATACACGGTAAAACCACAAAATCATCATAAAATCTTCACAAAAATACTGCAAATTAACAAAATCACCACAAAAAATACCATAAAATAAAAAAAATCACCACAAATTACGGTGGAGGTGGCCGAAGGGGAAGTGGGCGTCCGTGAGGGAAGGTGAGCATCCATGGTGGCTCGGCTGGGCATGAGGACGGCTACGAGAGATGGTCGGTGGCGAAAGGAGGTCCCGGTGGTGGTGCGGTGGCCAGAGGAGGTGGATCTCCGTCGTGGGTGTGGAGAACCCGTGCAAGAGAGAGGTAGATTTCGTGGGAGCAAACCGGCACGGAGATGGAGGCCGAGCTCGCTGGAGGGGGATGGCCGGTGGGAGAGGAGGCTACCGTGGAGGTGGTGGCGCCGGAGGATGGCGTACGGCGGCGCAGCCAACATCAAACCCATTCGGGGCTGCGCACAACCGAGAGAGACGAAGAGAGAGCGTGAGAGAGGGAGATCCGGTGTGGGGGGACTCGCCGGAGTGAGGTGGTGCCGGTGGAAGAGGCGGTGAGGCTCACCGACGCACGGCGGCGTCGGGCTGGGCAGAGGAAGATTCGGCTGGGAGTCACGCGTACGGGGCGAGAGAGAGAGGGGGGGGGGAAAGTGAGGAAAGCGTGAAAAGAAATTAAAACGTATTAATGGCCGGAGTATTTCGTCCACAAAAAAAAAAATATAGTGTGTGAAAATGATGAAGAAAACTGCTATATATATACACAAAAATAAATCTAAAAATGGATGTGCATGGTTTTATTGGATCTGTTATATTTACTTTATAATAAAAGTAATTTTACAATCTAGCCTACCTAATTAAATCATATCAACTTGTGAGTTTACTTTTATCTAATTTATTTGTGTCTAATTAATTAAGTATTTCCCTATTATATTATATGCAAAAGTTACTTTTTAACCTATATACAGCGACACATTAATAACCATTAAAATCCTAACTATTGTTTTGAAATTTTCAAAATGATTTAACAATAAAAGATTAAAATACTGATTTATATATAAATAAATATTAATTTAATTAAAAATATTGAAATAAATTAAATAAATGATAAAATTTTATTAAATATTTTTAAAAAATTAATCTCAATCCTTCATTTTAAATTCTTAGATTTGATCTAATAATAGAAATTTAAACATTAATTTAAATATTGATTTAAACTAATATAAAAAAATAATTAAAATATAAATATTCTACCATAAACTTAAAATTAACTTTAATTTATAAAATATTAATTTTTTATTATTAAGTAAAAGATAAAGTTTTACTGAATATTTTTAAGATAATAATATTATATCATACACTTAAAATCAACTTTAATTTATAAAATATTATTTTATCATCATTAAATAAATAATGAAGTTTTACTGAATATTTTTAATAGAAAAAAACTATCTAATTAATTTAAATTTTGAATATAATTTAAATTCTATAATAAATAATAAATATGAATAAATAATAATTTTAATTATTTTAATATTAAAAATTATTATTTATTTATTTTTTCAATTAAGCGGACATGACAAACGTGCTTTGCACGTTAGTCACCGCTAGTATATATATATATATAATAAATTAATTGGAGCTGCATTCGTTGGGCTTTAGTAGCTTCTCATCTTTGAAGTTGTGAAATGTGAATAGAAGAAATTTGCCAATCAGTTCTGATATATCTTGGTATTTTGGATAACCCCGGCATGAAAGAGCACTCGATCTAACTTGTCTGCATGCAAGTGGAAACATTCGTGGAGTGTGGATCCTCTCCCATCTATGCATGCAAGGTGACGGCCGCTATCAACATGGCAAAAAGATTATCCCATCTTTCTTCACCAAATTCCTCTTACGTACGTGCAAATATAATATATGACGTCTCTGATATTTGTAACTGTATATATATATATATATATATATATGTTCATAAACTATTTCTTTTTAATTACACTTTAACAAAACCTTAATTTAGTTTGGATATATTCATTCCTCCGCTTAATTATCAACCGGTACGAACAAATGAAGAATCTTCATCAAGATCGATGAATTAAAAAGTAGTTAGTCGAACTTTTGGAGTGAATACTCTATAAATAAATTATAAAATGTTATTCGATCGGTAAAATGATTAAAAAAAAATGATATTTGCAGTCATAAATTACGTAAACGTCGTACTCCTATTAAAGAAAGTGAGTAAATTAATATGGGACCTACATACAAGAAAAAATTAATTAATTTTTAATAATAGACTCTACTCTTTTTCAAAAGGAGTATGTGGCATTGTACAACCTATGACTATATCTGACATTACTCTTAGACAAAACTCTTTTTTTTGTTCCTATAAAAAAAAAAAAAAAAAAAACTTTGTTATAAGATTTGATGCCAAATGTCCAATATTGATAAAAATTATTATCTAGAATCAAGGGGGAAAGTGTTGTGCCTATATGATATCTATACCCAACATTGTGCGGAGAATAAATTGAACGGCAACCTTTGATCGATGGATTAGAATGTCTCACGAATATGCTGAATGCACGTTTATAATTTCATAGAAAATCCAGGATTTTGTTTTGTGAAACTTCTATGCGCGCATTTCAAAGAATCATGTAATTATTTAAGGTAGGGAAAACTTATTTTAGCTCGGCATTAATTTTAGAAGCAGTTCATGTCTGTAAACAAACTAAAACGTAAGATACGTACTACAATGTTCCGAAGTGAACAAATACAACTTATAATTTCTGACATTAATTTGGCATATTAATTACCACAACCTTAATACTAGAAATAATAACCTAGCTATCCCTTTTTTTTAAAGATGGTAAAAACTCCTTCAGCTATATAATATATATATATATATATATATATATATATCTTAAAACAATTGATCAAAAAATATAAATTAAATTTGTGTCACTAAGTTCAACCTTAATTTGGACCTTAATTAAGGGACGTGTTTTTTTTTTTAATGAGTAAACGAATTAGGGGGCGAATCATGTGGGGTCAAAAACCCCTACGCATGCTCTCATGAATTGCCAAACCCCAAACATAAAGGTTGTTTATCGGGTCGATCCGGACTTATCACTGTATTTTGACTGGTTTATTGTGATCTCCCTAGCTTGTTCAGAGCCGCTATGGGAGAAGCCGGAATTTCCAATATCGTCGGGTCGACCGGTGTTAGCTATAAGGGAATAATGATACATCACGTACCTAATATATATATTCAAATCTGACTCACTACAGATGATATATACATTACATGTAGATTCATAAATGTGATATATATATATATCCTCGACTATGCTAATTAAGTTCAGATCGATCCAGGGCAGTACTTTTGGTTTGTCTGAGTTATCATTATGCTTTTTCCACTATTCATGACGAGTGTGATTGAATCAATAAATAAGACATTGATTGTGTTTACATAAAACAGAACTCTTTATCACACAGCCTATATTATTTCGTCCCACCGTTGAAATCCCATGACTCATCATTCATGCATGCATGCCTATAGGCCGCCTCTAACTATATATGGCAAATAAAGCAAGCAATGTTTACTCCTGTTAGTATATATGTTACGTACAAGGGAATCGTATCATATTTAAACGAACCTTCTCAAAGATTAATACATGTTCATGATCTAGACACTTCCACTTTAAAAGTTAGTGATCAGGCCGAAGGAATTATTTGTTGGCCATGGTATATGCTTCACTTGCTCTAAGTCAAACAGCAACGTCCGAAAAAGGAACATGCTAATTAATTAGCTTAGCCTCCTAATAATTAGATTGCAGGCAACTGGAGAGTGTGATCTCTTCTTCTTTTTTCACGTTCTGTGTCGATTTCCAACATGGACAATTCTAGTGTGTGCCAGCGTGAGATCGGTACCTCTAGAACAAAATGCTTGTTTTGTGGCTGATCTCCATGTGGCAATATTGTTCTTTCCTGGATTCATTATCTCGATCTTTAACTAAGGAATAAATTTTTGTAAGGGCTACAAAGATACAGATAGATCATGATAAGATGGTAGGCTAGTGGCCTTTTTTCCAGTTAATTATATCTATACAAAACTCATGAGAATGAGAGCTTTAGAAACAAATAAAAATTGACTTCACTTGGAAAAACTAATTAGACATTCCCTCTTAACCCTAAAAAAGAGAAGTGTACCAGATTCCATTAGTATTTGACCCTTGGGATGGAGAATGAGTCCACCAAGATAACCCACTCTTTAATTATTCCCCCTCAAAAGTTTCCCTTAAACCATAGATATGTGGATAAAAGAAAACAGCTACGCTTCGATATTTATTCGTGATCGAGACATACATAATCTACAAAACTGTATTATTGTATCCCAAAACATGATTATTCGATAGATGGTGATATTGATTGCGGTATTCGATTTAATTCGTAGCTGTCCTGCCTAAGCAAATCGAGGGAGTACCCAATTAGCAGCTAGTCGTCCCTATATAAACCCATCGAACCAATTAGCTAGCTTTGTATGGTGCCTGAGTATGGCAATGAGATGAAATCGGTCAAGTTTTGGAAGACTAAAATGGAGAAGTTTTCAACATCCCTCAAAGGCTTCCAGCATTCAACATGCTATGATCAACTTCAAGCACGAGAGAGTGCTGGAACGCCTTAAGGGAACTTGAAGACTTACTCCATGCATGCATGCAATCTAGCTAGAATTACGACTTTCTCCTAGCCTATATATGGCACCATGAAAGAATCATTTTCATAGCGTTCAATACTATATATCCTTGTTCAATCTTCGGCTTTAGGGTTTTGGTTGCTCAAAACTAGACAAAGTCGGCCGGAGAGTGTGTCAACTTAAAAGGCCTTTTAGTTATGAAAAGTGAACCCTAGCTAGCGCTACCGGCCAATGTATATTTCTTCATCTTATCTTTTCATTTTCTTCTCATTAAGTAATCTCCCATTATTTCTCATCAACTTCTTATTACTATCAGTTTCGTTCACCTCATCGTTTTGGTATCGTGATTTACCTGATCATGACCAAAGTCCACACATGATCCAAGGTGCGTTCCTTTTTTCTCTTGATGTCTCCAATGTTTGGCCGTTTTCCTTCTCGCGTTTGACTATGTTATCGTTTAGTTGGTTTTCCTCACCTTTGCAGTGGATATTTTCTTTGCCTTTTATTTTTGTTGCTTCTAATTTCATGATGGGTATAATACGAATATATCCATCGAATTGCACTGACAGAGATTAAGTTTGGTGCAGGCAGCTGACATAAACTAGCAACAAAAAGATTATTTATACCACTTAGATGGAATCTCATTGATGAGGTATCTCTCGGGTTTTTCTGTTTACAAGTAATGTCAATTTGTAACAAGATTATTTATACCACTTAGAAAAAAGATAATTATACCAATAACATTAAAATTAAAATATTAATATTCTTTTATTCTAATTAATGCGAAGGCTTTCACGTGTTCCTTAATTTGGATCAATGTCCAAATATCCAACATTGAATGATATCTTAAAAAATTATTTATCTCTTGAGTTTTGCTGATTATAATTTATAACCAAGCATGAAAAACTTCTTGTATATAAGACTCCTCATAGTTAGGGGTGAACAAAAAGGCCGAATACCCAGCCAGGCCGAATCACCGACCCGACCCGTCTCGTGTGTTTTAAAATGGAAACGGAAACGAAATACCCATTACCCGATTTTTTTTTAAATGGGTAATACCCATTTACCCGATTTAATCTAAAACTTAGTGTTTTTTCTTCTTCACCGAAAGACTCTCAGCCCTCATCTCCTTTCTCCTGCTCGACATTCTGTCCCTTGCAGGCGCTCTCCTCCTCGCAGCCTCACTCTCTCCCTCGCAGCTCACTCTCTTCATCGCAACTGACTCTCGCAACTCTCACTCTCTCAATTGCAACTCAGAATCTAGGTTAGTGAGTTTGTCGTTTGGTTTATGGGTGTTTGGATGGTTGGAAAATAGAATCTTTCTCCCTTGCATGAGATTAGTTTGTGAGTTTGTTAGTCGTGGGTTTATGGGTGTTTTGAGTATTTTCTGATGAAGGAATCGACTATACTAAATATTTTGGGATTATGGGTGTTTTGATTTTATGGGGTTTTTTTTTTCAACTCCTTTGGATTTCTATTGATTGCTACTCCAATTGAAGAGGGCTTCGTTATGGATTTTCCTTGCAGATCTTTCGGGATTGATATAACTAGGATATTGCTCTTTTTGCCTTTTGGTGTAATCAGGAAGTTGTCTTTGGTTGGATTTTTCGTTTTGATGTAAACAATTGTTAATTGTGTGCGTTAAATGCTTTAACAAACAGATTTTTCGTAAATGGATTTTTTCTCATTGAAATGTAGTGGATATATTATAGATGCAAACCGGAAAAACAAACAACATTACTATACATGAAAAACACTCAAAAAACAAGCAATTAACTAAGCACCATCAATATATAGCTGCCATGAAAAACAAGCAACATTATTGTACATGCAAGTTGACCCATAAGGGTTTTTCACCTCCATCACTAACAATCCCTTCCTAGAATTCTTACACAATCTCGAAACACTCAAAAAAACAAATTGATTAGGATATACCTCCTGACCAATTCCATGTTCATGCTATCGTTCAAAATCAAAATGGCCAGAAAATTGAAATGCATTTAAAGATCTTCCTTCTAGTGATTCAAAATCAAAATAACTTTCTATTTTTCTAGATCATTTTAAAAAAAAATCGGGTAATCGGGTATTCCGAAATCAAGTTTGGGTCAGGTAATCGGGTAATCGACCAATCAGGTAAACAGGTATACTGAAATGCACTGGCATCAGGTCAGGTCGAAACAATGAATTTCGGGCCGAGTTGGGTCGAGTGAACAGTCCTACTCATAGTTATAAAAATTACAAAAAATTTATATTTTTTATTTTAATTAATGTGAAAATTTTTGTAGTGTGTGAATAGTAAATAAATGGACATTCAAACAATTTTTTTTTTTTTAATCTCTAATTTCAAAGAAAGACTTACTTCATATATCTATTTTCACTTAAGATCCTCAGATTCAATTAATATATAACTTGAAAGAAAATATAATATAGTATAAAATTATATTATATAACTATCATCAATGAATATTGGGACCACATGATATTAATCTTAAATTCAGTCTTGCACAAATCCAATCTTAAATTCATCTAAATACTAATATCTCAAAACCCTAATCTACTTAATTCATTCACAAATATAAAACACATATATACTAATTTTCAACTTGCACAAATCCAATATACATTATCAATATCATCAACAATTCAAACAAAGCACAAAACATTATCAATATCATCAACAATCCAATATACATCAAACCCACTATCAATTTCAAAATATACATTATCATCACTATCAAACAATCATCACAGGCTTACCTCAAGCTTATGCAATCCAATATTAGTATCCAAATGTTTAAAACCTATACATGAAAAGTTTCAAGAGTTAGAGAGCATTCAACAACTAATCACAATACAAATAACTCAACAAATAAATCTACAAAAACATGTAAGTCGAAATCTACAATTTGGATTATAAAAAATTAAAAACCTCAATAGATTTGCACACTATCAACACAAAAACCTTTCGAATGAAAAACACACTCCCTCTAGAGAACGAAACCTCTCTCTCTCTCTCTCTCTCTCTCTCTCTCTCTCTCTCTCTCACACACACACACACACACTAAGATCGAAACACAAAGTAAGAGCCAAAAATCCCCCCAACTTTGTTCGGCACCCCAAAAATCCTTGTCTAATTCTGAAGTCGAAGGAAGTTGGGCGATTTAAGTTTAATGTTCTTGTTCGAACGCTTATTTACGTGTTTGAGCACAAAATTTTAAAAATGAGGCCGTATCTTCCGTGCGCTTAATTCCAATAAAGAATCGTTCGAATGAGTTATATATATTCTGTTCGAACAGATTGAAAAGAATATACCTCAGCATATTCCCTCAAACTTTGGTTTGCGTATGTGACATCGCCTATCCAATTCCGTTCGAATGTCGTAAAATCACATTAGAATGGGGATAGATCCCATGGATTTGGCGACAATCTTCCCCCCAAAGACGTGCCAAATCCTTTCCATTCGAATGCACTTATCATGTAGTAGAGTCTCTGTTCGAACATAGTTCCAGTCTGTTTGAATATGATACATTGATAATATTCCATTCGGGAATATTTTTCCTTCCAATAAATAACTTGTGCACCTGTATGCACTATAGACGATATTATATTTTTACTAGTATACTACTAACATTATAGTATAATGTAGTAGCAGTAGTATAATATGACTAGTAATAATTTTGAAATAAATTAGTATAACGGACATTAGTATCATATAATTAGTTAGTATAAGTGCTATAAAACATTATGAGTGTTAGTATATAACTAGTACTATACTGTACTATAGCTAGTATAATATGACTAGTACTAATTATAATATAATATTATAACTAGTACAATAATATAACTAGTATTTTATTTACTATAGTATGATAACACTAGTATAAGCACTAATAACATATAAGCTGACATCTTATAGTTGATAAGTAGAATAATTCAATTAGTTTAACAATAATAAAATAACTATATACTATATACTATACTATATATACTATACTACATAGTACATACTTAGTAGTATATAGTATAGTATATAGTAGTATATAGTAGTTTAGTATATAGTTAAATACTACAATATGTGTATAGTATACTAATATATATATATATATATATATATATATACACACATGTTTAATGGTAGTATAGTATATAGTAGTATAATAGATAGTTAAGTATTATATTATATAGTACTATACTTATATAGGCATTCGAACTGAGTATCGGCCTATTCAAACGGACTGGGATCATCGACACAAATGAATTGTCATATTCGTCCAAACTTCTGTTCAAGCAAGTAAATTAAAACAAATATCTCGTTTGAATTGGCAATTACGCGTTCGAACGAGACCGCTTGATACAAAATACCCAGTTCAAATGTCAAACGGTTCACATTCACACAAACCGTCGTTCGAAGCCCCTTCTCTATCGTAAGCCACCAACTCTGCCATATATAGACCGTTTGTTGTTGTCTAAGAGGTATGCCCCATCATATAATGTCTCTATGTTCTTGAAATTTGGATAAATGAATTGAAATGGGAGTTGGATTTCGAGTATGACTCCTTCCCTTTTTTTCTCTCTCTCTCTCTCTGCTTAAAACCAACGATTCTTGATGAATCATTAGTTTCCACATTCGGTTATGAGTCGACTCAGCCATGGATCTTCATGGATGATCTCATTCGAATGGCTTCAAATCTGTTCGAACGAGCATTTGCCAAACATACATTTTTGTCTTCATACGTGAAACAACACGTTCAAACGATAAAAATTGAGTTGACGAACAGTTCGAATAGTTTTTGCTCTCCGTTTGAATAAAACATTTATGTTGTTCGAACTGCATATTTATCTATTCGAATCCGTATTAACTGTTCGAACAAGTCTCGATTTTGTTTAAATCAGTATAAATCGTTCGAATATGGATCGATATTGTTCGAACATTATTATTTGGCATTTGAATTAAATACCTGGTAGTTCGAATAGAATAGTTCATGTTCGAACGTAGTAGTTTCTATTCAAACATCACAGTATATAATATAATTAGAACTTTCTATTTTATTTATATTCGTTGTATATTTAGTTCATGAACAGTAAACTAATGGCATACTTTGGAAGAAAATGTGGGAAAGAGGACCAACCTAGCGGTGACACTAGTGAGACGAGGAGTTTGATATTGGTAGAGCGAGAGAATATTATAGAAGACTTCCACGATTTTGTATGGGATGGAAAGAGCCTGTTTTCTATTATCAGCGATAAAGGATGGGGACCAATTTGTCAACACAGGGGGTGGCCTATCCTGACATGGTTAGTTTGTTTTATCAGGTCATGGGTAAGATGAGGGTTAATGAGGAGTCATTCTCGTTTGTTATTCAGGGAGTGACTAGTGAGTATTACTATCTCAGAAGATATTATCGTTGATTTTCTTGGGATCTCCCGTGAGCTTGGTGCATACCCTAAGGATGTAACCGGTCCAGTTCGGTTCGGTTTTGGACATATTTTAGAATCAAACCAGTATATATCGATTTTGAGATTTGAAAAATCGATACTGCACCAGTTACATCTCTAAACTAGTAATTCTGATTTTACCAGTTTCGGTCCGGTTTGATCTAGTTTTTTCAGTATATTATATAGTATATATAATATGGTATATTATAGTATATAATAATGAAAAAATCTATTCATCATCCTAACTTGCATCATCCTCCACCCATCCCATGATATGGCATTAGATGATAGGTTTATAAGTGAAATATAATAAATAATCTCCAATCATCTAATAACACATCATAGAATGATGAAAGTTGTGATAATGAAAGTTGAGATGATGAGTAGCATTACTCTATTATATTTGACTATAATATCTCACTATATTATATATTTATAATATAGTGATATATTATAGTCAATTATAATATATAGTGATATAGTATTAATATAACTATTAATACAATAGACTATAGTGATATAGGATTTTAAAATTTAATATTATATTAATTAATAATTTATCATATAATACAAAATTATTTTATATATAATTATATATAAAAATTATATATAATATAAAAAATATTTTATATAAGATAAAAAGTAAAATATATATATGAACCGGTCTGGTCAGGTGCAATCCGATGTTAGAAAAAAGAAAACTGGAACCGAACCAATTTTGACCGGTTTTGAGAAAAATGAAACCAGTACCGAACCGAACCAAACCTAGTACTGGACCAACCCACCGGTTCGGTCCGGTCTAGTCCAGTTTACCTATTCACTAATTTTTTTTCCACCCCTAACTTACCCTACACAACAACCAGTTGCAGGGACAGATGGTGAAGATGCAATCGAGGATGAGGCTCCAGCAGATGATGGTCCCACGCACGATGAGATTCTTCAGTTGATGCATGACGATTCGGCTCCTTCATATGATGCTAGCAAGATGATAAAAAAGGTTGATTGTATCACATTTTCTCGAATGCTGAATTTGATTGTCTCCCATAATATTGATCCGATAAAACATAAGACTGACTTCAACATTGAATGGGCTCGATTTATGTTACGAATAACACAAGGAAAGCCGATTGATCTGCTTTTATACTTCCTCATTCGCATCCGATCTAAATCACGATATTCAAATGGAGGTAGTCTACCGTATGCATTGATAATCTCTAACCTCTTAGTCCAATTAGGGGTTAATGTGCTAATAATAGAGTGGAGGCAACCACAGATCGTGCCCTTAACAAGATCACCTTTAGCAAGAGCAAGGGCCACTTGCGGAAGGCTTACATGAATGTTCCAGCGGCACAAGATAGTGGCACAGAACGTGATCCAACTTCTACTGATGCTGATGTAGATAGATAGGTTGCAGGGGCTACTACTGTGGAGATGCGATCCCTGCTCGAGGAGCATCGCATACTTTTGATCCAGGATATGGAGAGGATCACTGTGCCCATCATGGTTCGATTGTAATAGATTGAGAGATGCGTTACTGTGATCTAGGAGGACCTAGATAGTCTTACACATCAATTTTGAGTTTTGGATCTGACTTTTAGTTTTGTATTGAACATTATCACTTTAATTATTATATCGTTTTTATTTGTTATATATAGGAGCTAGCTTGTTTCTTATCAAAAACCATTTTTCTTATTTTACTTATCAGTTCATGATAATATAAAAAATGGCATTCCATAGAAGGTAATTTTTTTAATTGCAAATTCTTATTTACCATAAAAAAAGTCATTAATTAATTTTTAAAATAATTATATAAAATACCTTGGAAGACATATGTGATATATTTTAATTTACCATAAATAATAATAAATCTGTATAGGTAGATTTTTATCTTTTAAAAATGATAATTAATAGACTCAAATAATATTTATTTTTAAAATATTTGAATGTCTTTCAATAGATTTCTATAATTAAATTTATTTCGATTGTCTACACCATCGTTCGAATGACTCTTATGAGAATTCGAACAGTTTATAACTTCGTTCGAACATAAAAGTACAGTTCAAATGCTATAGCAACCACCCCCGCCGACATATTTACAACTTCCCACCAAAAAATCGTTCGAATGATTAAATATATTGTTCAAACGGTTTCTAACTTTCCCTAGGCACAATTGTGTATTCGTTCCCACTACGATTATTATTCGATAGGTTATGTCAACATTCGAACGCGAATTACAATACTCTTCGAACCGTATAGCAACCATCCCCGCCAGATTTATTTATAACTTCCCACCAAAGAATTTGTTTAAATAATTAAATATCACGTTCGAACGGTTTCGACCTTTCTCCCAGCACAATTGTCTATACTTTCCTGCCATGACTATTATTCGAACAATTATGTAAATATTCAAAAAGGAATTAGAATACTATTCGAACGTGTTTGTAAAAGTTCAAATGGTTTTTTTAAGAATGTCTCACGAATATGCTGAATGTACGTACGTTTAAAGAATGTCTCACTAAATTTATAATTTCATAGAAAATCCAGGATTTTGTTTTGTGAAACTTCTATGCATTTCAAAGAATCATGTAATTATGTAAGTTTCTAGTTTTCTAAATGAAGGTACTACAGAAAACTTATTTTAGCTCGGCATTAATTTCAGATCAAGCAGTTCATGTCTGTACGTAAACAAATGAAAACTCAAGATACGTACAATTAATGTTCCGAAGTCAACAAATACAACTTATAATTTCTGACATTAATTTGGCATATTAATCACCACAACCTTAATACTACAAATAATAACCTATCCTTTTTTTTTAAAGACGCAGGTAAAAACTCGATCCTTCAGCTATATATCTTAAAACAATTGATCAAAAAATACAAATTAAATTTGTGGCACTAATTAGTTCAACCTTAATTTGGACCTTAATTAAGGGACATGTTTTTTTTCTAATGAGTAAACAAATTAGGGGGCGAATCATCATGCATGTGGGGTCAAAAACCCTACGCATGTTCTCACCCCAAACATAAGGGTTGTTTATCGGGTCGATCCGGACTTATCACTGTATTTTGACTGGTTTCTTGTGATCTCCCTTGTTCAGAGTTGCTATGGGAGAAACCGAAATTTCCAATATATATCGTTGGGTTGAGTCGTCGACCGGTGTTAGCTATAAGGGAATAATGATACATCAGTACCTAATATACTCAAATCTGACTCACTACAGATGATATATAGGTTCATAAATGTGATATATATATCCTCGACTATGCTATTAAGTTCTATATATGTATATTGTATCAGATCGATCCAAGGCAGTACTTTTGTTTGTCTGAGTTATCATGACTCGTGCCTGAATCAATATATAAGACATTGGATACTGTGGTTACATAAAACAATACATGCAATTTATCACAGCCTAATATTATTTCTTCCCACCTGCGAAATCCCATCACTCATGATCATGAGTACCCATGCATGCATGCCAGAGGCCTCTAATTATGGCAAATCAAGCAAGCAATGTCAACTCTTATTAATATATATTTGCAAAACTCGTGAGAATGAAAGTTTTAGAAACAAGTAAAGATTGACTTCACGTGGAAAAACTAATTAGACATTCCCTCTAACCCTAAAAAAGAGAAGTGTACGAGATGCCATTAATACTTGACCCTTGGGATCGATGGAGAATGAGTCCACCAAGCTGATAACCCACTCTTTAAATATTCCCCCTAAAAAGTTGCCCTTAAACCATAGATACGTGGATAAAAGAAAACAGCTAGGCTTCGATTATTCGTGATTGAGACATACATAATCTATAAAACAGTATTATTGTATCCCAAAACAGGAATATTTGATTTTTTTATTTTATAAGAGGACGGTATCCAAATTTTATTGAAAGCCCTCACTTATGGTGGAGGAAAACCGTGGTTACAACATAGATACCTGGAGATACAATTTTTCAAGAAAGCTTAAACCCAGCATTAAAAAACCTAAAAGGAACAAATACCCTAAAAGACAATATTGATTGTGGTATTTGATTTAATACGTAGCTGGCTGGCCTGCCTAAGCAAATCGAGGGGGTACCCAAATTAGCAGCTAGCCGTCCCTATATAAACCCATTGAACCAAGCTAGCTTTGTGTGGCGCCTGAGTATGGCAATGAGATGAAATAGGTTTAGTTTTGGAAGACTAAAATGGAGAAGTTTTCAACATCCCTCAAAGGCTTCCAGCATTCAACATGCTATGATCAACTTCAAGCACGAGAGAGTGCTGGAACGCCTTAAGGGAACTTGAAGACTTACTTCATGCATGCAACCTAGCTAGAATTACGACTCTCTCCTATATATGCATGGCACCATATTGAAAGTCATTTTCATAGCATTCAATAGCTAGCATTTGATGATTGATGTTGAGCCAGACCGAATAATCTCGGTTGGCTTTCTCAAGCCCTTGTTCGATGCTCAGTTCTTTTAAATAAAAAACCGACGTACTATATAACCCTAGCTAGCTAACGCCCCCAATGTATAGTTTCTTCATCTTATCTTTTCATTTTCTTCTCATAAAGTCTCCGGCCATTATTTCTTATCAACTTCTTATTACTATATATCAGTTTCGTTCACCTCATCGTTTTTGCATCGCGATTTACCTGATCACCGAAGTCCACATGATCCAAGGTGCGTTCCTCTTTTCTCTTGATGTCTCCAATAATGTTTGGCTGTTTTCCTTTTCGCGTTTGACTATGTTATCGTTTTGTTGGTTTTCCTCACCTTTGTAGTGGAAATTTTCTTTGCTTTTTATTTTAGTTGCTTCTAATTATTTCATGATGGGTATAATATTATAGGAATATATGCATCGAATTGCACTGACTGAGATTAAGTTTGGTGCTGGCAGCTAACATAAACAATCTCATTGATGAGGTATCAGTCTGGTGCTTGATTACCAAAATGATAATTAAGGGGGTCAATCGTATGGGCAACTAAAAGGGGTACGTATCAACTAAGCTGGCTACCGCCTTAACCATGAGAGAAGGCACCCAATAAACACACCAAAAAAAAGGAGGCCTTTATTGAAAAACTAGTGATTCCCTAGGAAGAAAAAATAAATAAAACCATAAAAAATATTCTTGTCTAAATTGGGCTTAATTTATTTTTTTTTAAAATAGCAAAAGGTTGGGAAAAAAAAAAAAAAAAAAAACTAGTATACTCCGTACAGTGTGCATCTCTTTCTTCCAACGGATCGACGGATTGCATTGTACGTTTCTTCTGCTTGCAAAATGGCGTGGCTGTGTGTTCTTTATGATCATCATGTTTAATGTTTATTGTCCTTTTAAAGTTTGATCAAGATCAGATATAGCTATGTATATCATATATGAACAAATTATATATATAAATACAATCTTTTATATATATATCTGGCCTTGGCGCTGTTTTTCTCTTCATTTTAATCTATTTCTTTCTATATGTCCTTTCATATTGGACTAATTCCAAACAACGCTACTGTATATTAGTGTTTCCGTCGTGATGATTTTAGAGTACTTCCTTCTTAAATATTATGTATCTATCATCTTGATCATCAGTGGGGATCCACGGCAGTACTGGGGGATCGGGGAGCTAGCTGGCATTCCCATTTTGGGAAAACATTATGGAGGGTTATTTTATCCCGAAAGTTTTTGATGATCTCTAACCTCCTAGTCCAATTGAGGATTGATGTACTAATGACAAAGCAGAGACAACCACAGATCTCGCCCCTTAACAAGATCACTTTTAGCAAGAGCGAGGGACACTTGCAGAAGGCGTGGATGAATGTTCCAATAGCACAATATAGTGGCACGGAGCGTGATCCAGCTTCTACTGATGCCGGTGTTGATAGACAGGCTGTTGGGCCTACTACTACAGAGATGTGATCCCTATTCTAGGAGCATCACACACTTTTGATCCAGGACATGGAGAGGGTCACTATGCCCATCATGGTTCGACTACAAAATATTGAGGGACACGTTACTGCGATCCAGGAGAACCTGGATAGTCTTACACAATAATTTTGAGTTTTGGATTTGACTTTTAGTTTTGTATCAAACATTGTCACTTTAATTATTATATCCTTTTTATTTGTTATATATAGTAGCTAGCTTGTTTCTTATCAAAAATTATTTTTCTTATTTTACTTACCAGTTCATGATAATATAAAAAATGACATTCCCTAGAAGGTAATTTTTTTTAATTGCAAATTTTTATTTACCATAACAAAAGTCATTAATTAATTTTTAAATTAATTATATAAAATTACTAGGATGACATATATGATATATTTTAATTTATCATAAATAATAATAAATTATCCGTATAGGCAGATTTCTCATCTTTTGAAAATAATAATTAACCCCTCAAATAATATTTATTTTTAAAATATTTGAATGTCTTTCAATAAATTTCTATAATTAAACTCATTTTGATTGTCTATGCCACCGTTCGAATGACTCTTATGAGAATTTGAACGCTTTATAACTCCATTCGAACATAAAAGTATAGCTTGAACACTATAGCAACCATTCCTACCAGATTTATTTATAACTTCCCACCAAAAAATTCGTTCAAATGATTAAATATATTGTTCGAACGGTTTCTAACTTTCCCCAAGCACAATTGTGTATATGTTTCTGCCACAACTATTATTCGAATAGTTATGTCAACATTCGAATGTGAATTACAATACTATTTGAATGTGTTTGTAAACGTTCAAATAGTTTTTTTAGACTCTGCATTTCGTCCTAGAAAATCTAGTTCGAACAAATATTTGTCTGTTTGAATACGTAAAAACCGCTTCCATGTTTTGAGAAAATATTTAATTTTCATTGCAAATAAGTATTTTTAGGAATAAAATTTAATTTGTGCCTAAAAGATTTCATCTCTAAATATCAGATTTATTGTAGTGATCTTTCTTCACCAAATTTCTCTTACGTACGTGCAAATATAATATATGACGTCTCTGATATTTGTAACTGTATATATATATATAGGATTTATATATATATATATTATATTCATAAACTATTTCTTTTTAATTACGCTTTTGACAAAACCCTAATTTAGTTTGGAGTTATTCATTCCTAGATCAGTCAATCAACACTCATCATGTGCATGCTGCTTAATTATCAACACTAGGTACAAACAAATGAAGATTCTTCATAAAGATCGATGAATTAAAAAGTTGTCGATATATAAATGATTAAAAAAACAGTCATAAAGTGTGTAAACGTACAAGAAAAATAATTAATTTTTAATAATAGATCCATCTTTTTTAAAAGAAGTAAGATACGTACAATATTGAATGTTCCGAAGTCAACAAATACAACTTATAATTTCTGACATTAATTTGGCATATTAATTACCACAACCTTAATACTACAAATAATAACCTATCCTTTTTTTTTTTAAAGATGCAGGTAAAAAGTACTCCTTCAGCTATATATCTTAAAGGAAAACACTATTCTGCCCTCACAATTGTACCGTACGTCCTAATTGACTGCTGGTATTTTTTTTTTTTATTCAATAATTAAGAAATTGATTTTAAATGTATTGGTATATTTTTTTATTTTTTAAAAATATTAAAAAAAAAAAAAACAAAAACAAAAGGCCTGAGCGGTACTACGCCACGCTGGGCGGCATAGTAGAGTTGCCCTATCTTAAAACAATTGATCAAAAAATATAAATTAAATTTGTGTCACTAAGTTCAACCTTAATTTGGACTTTATTAATTAAGGGACGGGTTTTTTTTTTTAATGAGTAAACAAAAACCCCTACGCTTGTTCTCATGACCCGGACTTATCACGTACTGTATTTTGACTGGTTTCTTGTGATCTCCCTTGTTCTAGAGCCGCTATGGGAGAAGCCGGAATTTCCATTAATATCGTTGGGTTGACCGGTGTTAACTACAAGGGAATAATGATGCATTAGTACCTAATATACTCAAATCTGATATATAATACATTACATGTTTATTTGTGATATATATATATATATATATCCTCGACTATGTAATTAATTAAGTTCTATATATGTATATTTGTATATATATTGTATCAGATCGATCCAGGGCAGTACTTTTGGTTTGTCTGAGTTATCACTCGTGCCTGAATCAATATATAAGACAATGGGTACTGTGTTTACATAAAACAATACATGCAATTTATCACACCCTAATATTATTTCTTCCCATGCAGCTGCGAAATCCCATGACTCATGATCATGAGTACCCATGCATGCATGCATGCCAGAGGCCTCTAATTATGGCAAATAAAGCAAGCAATGTCAAATCTTGATAGACTGATAGTATATATGTTATGTACAAGATCAGAATCGGATCAGATTTAAGAACCTTCTCAAAGATCACATGTCCATCTTTACACTTCCACTTTAAATGTTAGTGATCAGAAAGGAATTATTTGTTGGCCTTGGTATATGGTTCACTTGCTCTAAGTCAAACAGCAACACCCGAAAAAGGGACATGCTAATTAATTAGCTAATTAGCTAATGAGCCTCCTAATAATTAGATTGCAGAAAACTGGCCGGAGAGTGTGATCTCTCTCTTTTTTCACGTTCTTTGTCGATTTCCAACATGGACAATTCTGATGTGTGCAAGGGTGAGATCGGTGCCTCTAGAACAAAATGCTTGTTTTCATGTGGCTGATCTCCATGTGGCATTGTTCTTTCCTGGATTCATTATCTCGATCTTTCACTAAGGAATAAATTTTTGTAAAGGCTACAAAGATACAGACAGATCATGAGAAGATGGTAGGCTAGTGACCTTTTTTTCGTGCTTGTTATATCTTTACAAAACTCATGAGAATGAGAGTTTTAGAAACAAGTAAAGATTGACTTCGCGTGGAAAAACTAATTAGAGATTCCCTCTAACCCTAAAAAAGAGAAGTGCATGTACGAGATTCCATTAATTATACTTGACCCTTGGGATGGAGAATGAGTCCACCAAGATAACCCACTCTTCAATTATGCCCCCTAAAATGTTGCCCTTAAACCATAGATATGTGGATAAAAGAAAACAGCTGTCCTTGTTCAGTATTGATTGTGATTGAGACAATCATAATCTATAAAACTCTATTATTGTATCCCAAAACATGAATATTCGATATTGATTGTGGTATTCGATTTAATTCGTAGCTGGCTGGCCTGCCTAAGCAAATCGAGGGGGTACCCAATTAGCAGCTAGCCGTCCCTATATAAACCCATTGAACCAAGCTAGCTTTGTATGGCGCTAGAGTATGGCAATGAGATGAAATCGGTCAAGTTTTGGAAGACTAAAATGGAGAAGTTTTCAACATCCCTCAAAGGCTTCCAGCATTCAACATGCTATGATCAACTTCAAGCACGAGAGAGTGCTGGAACGCCTTAAGGGAACTTGAAGACTTACTCCATGCATGCAAACTAGCTAGAATTACGACCTTCTCCTATATATGCATGGCACCATATTGAAAGAATCATTTTCATGGCGTTTAATAGCTAGCATTTGATGATTGATGTTGAACCAGACCGAATATATCATTTCAGTTGGCTTTCTCAAGCCCTTGTTCGATCATGCTCAGTTCTTTTAAATAAAAAACCGACGTACGATATAACCCTAGCTAGCTAGCGCCCCCAATGTATAGTTTCTTCATCTTATCTTTTCATTTTCTTCTCATAAAGTCTCCCATTATTTCTCATCCACTTCTTATACTATCAGTTTCGTTCACCTCATCGTTTTTGCATCGCGATTTACCTGATCACCGAAGTCCACATGATCCAAGGTGCGTTCCTCTTTTCTCTTGATGTACCTGCAATGTTAATTTGTCTGTTTTCCTTCTCGCGTTTGAATATGTACTTATCGTTTAGTTGGCTTTCCTCACCTTTGTAGTGGATATTTTCTTCGATTTTTTTTTTAGTTGCTTCTAATTTCATGATGGGTATAATACGAATATATCCATTGAATTGCACTGACAGAGATTTATAAGTTTGGTGCTGGCAGCTGATCAACATAAACAATCTCATTGATGAGGTATCAATCAGTCTGGTGCTTGATCACCAAACTGATGAGGGGGTCGATCGTAGGGGCAACTAAAAGGGGTATCAACTAAGGCTACCGCCTAAGGGGGCCATGAGAGATGTACGGCACCCAATAAACACACCCAAAAAAAAAAAAAAAGAGGCCTTTATTGAAAAACTAGTGATTCCCTAGGAAGAAAAAAAAAATAAAGCCATAAAAAATATTCTTTTCGAAATTGGGCTTAATTTAATTTTTTTTTTTTAAATACCAAAAGGTTGGCAAAAAAAGATTTGGGGGATCGGGGAACTGGCCCTACCAAAATATTTTGGGAAAAAATTATGGAGGTCAGGTTATTATATATATCCCGAACGTTTTGTTTTTTTTTTAATACATCGGGGAAGGGGATTGAACCCAATATCTCCATTTTAAAGATGTGCCATCCGGCCAAATGCCGTCGGCAAATCCTGAAAGTTTTTGAAAATACAAGCTCTTGTATATATTCTTTTAATATGTATTAATACCAATGGCTCCAAATAAATTCTTAATGTAGTTCGATCCCCTTAAATCTTATAAATCTTAATGTACAGCTTCCTTTCTGATCTTGAGCATTAATCTGCTAAATGACGACTAATTAGTCGTCAGTTTATTCCACATTTAATATTATAACAATGATAATAATAATTTATCTCTCGCTCGGGTTTTTCTGTTTACAAGTAATGTAAATTTGTAACAAGATTATTTATACCACTTAGAAAAAAGATAATTATACCTATATATAATGTCATTAAAATTAAAATATTAATATTCTTTTATTCTAGTTAATGCGAAAGGCTTTCATGCGTTCCTTTGGATCAATGTCCAAATATCCAACATTGAATGATATCTTAAAAAATTATTTATCTCTTGAGTTTTGCTGATTATAACCAATTAAGCATGTAAAACTTATTGTAAGAATATTCCTCATAGTTATAAAAATAACGAAAAATTAAAATTTTTATTTTAAATAATGTGAAAAGTTTTTGAAGTGTGTGAATATATAGTAACTAAACGGAAATTCAAAAAAAAAAATTTTTATCTCTAATTTCAAAGAAAGACTTACTTCATATATCTATTTTCACTAAAAATCCTGGGATTCAATTAATAACTTAAAAGAAAATCTTTCAACGATTCTTTATAGAGTAAAATCATGTTTTGCTTAGATATAAACAATAATAATAATAATAATGATTATGATTATGATTTTTATTTTTATCAGTTGAAATTCCAAGGGCGCCCCATGAATCAGATAATGAGAATAGTCTTCTCATTTCTTCAAACCCTCTCTTTTTTCATCTCCTTGCCTCTCCTTGCCTTTAATTTTATATATATCAGGTCCTTTATAGGAGGATCATATATACGAGATTTCATTTTTTTAATATAAGGATCATACGAGATTTCATTAATCGAGCAAAAGAGTCTCAAGAAATTTAAAATATAATAAGAAAACAAAGTGGGAAAAAGAAGATAAAACTTGATTTACAAAACTACTGAATCCAAATAAGATATATTTCCGGAAAGAGTTTCAATACAAACAAATGTAATCCCTTGATGCGATTTCACTCCATGATCAGGAATAGAAGAACAAGCCAAAGAATGTATAACCGAAGCCCCTCCACCAAATCATGGGCTCTCTTCTATACATATGCTACGGAAAAATCATTACCATGTACAGCGATCCGGTCAAGGTGAACGAGGACATTCTCCACTCTGCGTATCAGGGCTTGACTGAGCACAATACAGGACATAAACTTTTCCTTGTCCAACCAATCCAGTATCTAGCCACAAGCAACAACTGACAAAATAAAACGGCAATTCAAACGATTAATTAGAGAGGAAAAAAGGGGAAGAGTGTACGTTGAGAGTATATACGACATGAAATAAGCAGAAAGATGGAGTGGCAAGCGTGCTCCATAATATCCAGAGCGTTGGGCACTTGTTTTTTAGTGTGATTTGAAAGAAATGCATTACTGTGAATGTAACGTGCACAAAATCAAGCATGCACACATGATACACAGAATTTAACGTAGTTCAGCAACCTACCTACGTCCACAAAACTATAGGTGATTTTATTAAGAGGAAATAACAAACACACAGTGAGTTACAAGAGCTTCTCTCTACTCACAAAATCTTAAATCTCTTTCCGATCTCTAGGGCATTTTTCTCTCACACAATAATGCTCTACAACCTCTTGCCTCTCTCTGTTCAATCTCATACCTACTGAACATAAATATTGCATATTTATAGGAAACTGTGGCAAAAACCCTAATTAAGCGGCGACTTTTTGGATTATTCGCTAAAGTAGAGTCGAGCGTGCCTCGAGTGAACAGCTTGTCCAATATTCACTCGAGCCAACCATCAAGCACACATCGAATGAACACTAGGATTCGCCAAAGTAGAGTCGCGCACGCCTTAAACGAACAATTTATTTGAGCTACGCTCGAGTGCTGAGTCGAGCAACAATCGAGCGAACAATATGTCTGGCGCTTCTCACTTCACAAAACTAGTTCTAATATATATATATATATATATATATATATCTTGGTATTTGGATAACCATGGCATGAAGAGCACTCGATCTAACTTGTCTGCAAGTGGAGACATTCGTGGAGTGCGGAACCTTTGCTATCTATACTGCTATATATCCCAACTTTCTTCACCAAATTCCTCTTACGTATGTGCAAATATAATATATGATTGATATTTATGTCGGATTTATTTATGTTCATAAGCTTTTTCTTTTTAATTACACTTTTAACAAAACCCTAATTTAGTTTGGAGTTATTCATTCCTAGATCAGTCAATCAACGCTCATGTGCATGCTGCTTAATTATCAACCGATACGAACAAATTATAAAGATTCTTCATAAAGATGAATTAAAAAAGTTATAAGTACTCGAACTTTTGGAGTGAATACTTCTAGATATTTTTTTAGTTTATAATTAAATTATATAAAATAATGTTCTTCAATGTGTAAATGGGTAGATAAACTCTTTGTTTGTTCCTAGCTACCAAAAACAAAATTGTTCTATGATCGATTTGATGCCAAATGTCCACAGATAAAAATTATTATCTAGAATCAAGGGGGTTGGGAAATCGTTTTTTTTTTTAAAGTAGAACAAACTCTATTCATTTATCACGGGACATTACAACTTTGACCTGAGACATACAGAATACAAGTCAACTACTGCTTTTAAGGCTCCCCAATATATAAATTTCTTTGTGACTGACATGGTCTAGTCCATTGCTGTAAATCTTTACAGACAAACCGTCTAAGAGATAGCACTCTGTCCTAAGATAAATTTAACAAACCACCATTCTGTCCTAAGACAAAATTAAACAACCCCACACTTTGTCTAGGACCGAGTAGAGGACCCACTCTATGGACAAAAATTCAAGAGACTATATATTTTTAAAAAAAAACTAAAACAAAGAAAATAATATAAAATGTAAAATATATATGAGAAAATAGCGAATTATAGCTTGAAAAACTGTAGATCCACATTTTCAACCTTAGAGGAAATAAAAAAAGTAAACACCGAGAATGTGGTAGCGCGTGAGGGACACACGCCACCCTGGAAGTACGGCAAAACATCAGGTATAAAGAAACCGATGGCCCTGGTCTCAAAAAATCCATGCGTGGCAGTAATAGAGCTCTCCTTACTGTGGTGCATGGATGTCCTGCGCATACTTTGGGCCGCGTGTGTGGTTCACGCACCGCTCCTTTTGATGAGATTCTTCATCCATCTGAATGATCGGCACCTTGAGAATCTTGCAGTAGGGCGCGTGGTGGTCGCCTGGCTCCGAAGAAAAACAAATCTGCATTTCGCCCTACTGTGAATGGAAAAAAACAAACAAAACCAGAAAAATAAAAGAAAAACTAGAGAGGAGAAGGAAGAGAGAGCTGAAAGGGAGGAGGGAGGGAGGAGCCAAAGCTCCAACCCCCTCCTCTAGTCTGAGTTTTTTGAGGGAGAGCGGTTGTGTAAAGAGAAAAGGAAGAGAGTGAGAATAAGGTTTTTTTAGTAGGGACCGGAAAAGTGTTGTGCCTATATATATGCTAGACTTTTGAATATCTATACCCGACATTGTGCGGAGAATAAATATTTGAACGGTAGCCTTTGATGGATTAGAATGTTTCACGAACATGCTTAATGCACGTTCATAATTTCATAGAAAATCCAGGATTTTGTTTTGTGAAATTTTAAGCATTTTAAAGATCAATCATGTAATTATGTATGTAGTCTCTAATTTTGTAAATGAAGGTAGGGAAAACTTATTTTAGCTTCGGCATTAATTTCAGAAGCAGTTCATGTCTGTACGTAAACAAACGAAAACTAAAGATGCGTACAATGTTTTGAAGTCAACAAATAGTACAACATATTTCAGACAATTTGACATATTACCACACCTAATTAATATATACTACAAGTAATAACCTATCCTTTTTTTTTAAAAAGATGGTAAAAACTCTTTCAGCTATCTTAAAACAATTGAAAATCGCTGATATAAATGAAATTTGTGTCACTAAGTTCAAGCTTAGGACCTGATGAATTTGTTTTTAATGAGTAAACAAATCAAGGGGCCGGGTGGATCCCTACGCGATGTTACTTTGCATAATTGGATGTTCTCATGAATTGCCAAACCCCAAACATAAGGGTTGCATATCGGGTCGATCCTAACTTATCACTGTGTTTTGACTGGTATCTTTTCTCCCTTGTTCAGATCGAGCCGGTATGGGATCAGAAGCCGGAATTTCCAATTAATTATATCAGTCGACCGGTGTTAGCTAGCTATAAGGGAATAATAATGATAGATCAGTACCTAATATACCCAAGTCTGACTGACTACAGATAATATATTATAAATTACATGTAATTACATAAATGTGATATATATAAATATATATATATATATATATATAATATTGTAGCAGATCGATCGATCCAAGGCAGTACTTTTTGGTTTGTCTGAGTTATCATTATGCATTCCAGTACTATTCATGACGAGTGTGCGTGTAATCATATATAAGATATTGAGTGTGTTTACATAAAAGAGTACAATTTATCACAGCCTAATATGACTCATCACTGATCATACATGCAGCCTATAGGTCTCTAATTATGGCAAATAAAGCAAACAAGCACTGTCAACTCTTGTTAGTATGGTACGTACAATTAATTAAGGGAATCGGATCAGATTTTATTCGTTTGGATACTAAATATATTTCAATTCATCTCAACCCATCATTATAATTTTTTTAAATTTTAATATAAAACATAATAAATAATTTAACTTTTTTAAATCCTAAAATAATATTCTAAAAATATTTTATCATCTCAATTCAACTCAATTCAACATCCAAACGTGGTTTAAATATTCTTGATCTAACACTTCCACTTTAAAAGTTAGTGATCAGGTTGAAGGAATTATTTGTTGGCCATGGTATATGCTTCACTTGCTCTAAGTCAAACAGCGACGTCCGAAAAAGGGACATACTAATTAATTAGCTTAGCCACCTAATAATCAGATTGCATGCAACTGGAGTGTGTGATCTCTTCTTCTTTTTCCACGTTCTTTGTCGATTTCCAACATTGACAATTGATGATCTGGTGTGTGCAAGGGTACTGAGATCGGTGCCTCTAGAACAAAATGCTTGTTTTTTGGCTGATCTCCATGTGGCATTGTTCTTTCCTGGATTCATTATCTTGATCTTTCACTAAGGAATAAATTTTTGTAAAGGTTACAAAGATACAGACAGGTCATGAGAAGATGGTTGGCTAGTGGCCTTTTTTTCCTGCTTATTATATCTTTACAAAACTCATGAGAATGAGAGTTTTAGAAACAAGTAGGACTTCACGTGGAAAAACTAATTAGACATTCCCTCGTCTAACCCTAAAAAAGAGAAGTGTACGAGATTCCATTAATTATACTTGACCCTTGGGATGGAGAATGAGTCCATGCACCAAGCTGATAACCCAGTACTCTTTAAATATTCCCCCTAAAAAGTTGCCCTTAAACCATAGATATGTGCATGGATAACAGAAAACAGCTAAGCTTCGATTATTCGTGATTGAGACATACATAATCTATAAAACTCATGTATTATTGTATACCAAAACATGAATATTCGATATTGATTGTGGTATTCGATTAGTTCGTAGTTGGCGGCCTGCCTAAGCAAATCGAGGGGTACCTAATTAGCAGCTAGCCGTCCCTATATATAAACCCATTGAACCAAGCTAGCTTTGTATGGCGCTAGAGTATGGCAATGAGATGAAATCGGTCAGACTAAATGGAGAAGTTTTCAACATCCCTCAAAGGCTTCCAGCATTCAACATGCTAAGATCAACTTCAAGCACGAGAGAGTGCTGGAACGCCTTAAGGGAACTTGAAGACTTACTCCATGGATGCAACCTAGCTAGCTAGAATTACGACTTTCTCCTATATATGCATGGCACCATATTGAAAGAATCATTTTCATAGCTTTCAATATAATATAGCTAGCTAGCATTTGATCATGATGCGTACCCTTACCTCGAGAAGCATTCCATAAATATATTTTTTGTTAAATTCTCTAGCTATTATCTAGGGTTGTTCAAGAAAATCGACATTGGATCAAATCAGCTTGCCGAAATTGAGCCAGACCGAATAATTTCGCGGTTGGCTGCTTTCTCAAGCTAGCCCTTGTTCGATCCTCAGTTCTTTTTAAATAAGTGGTTTTGTACATAGGGGCCTTCTTTTTTCCCCTTTTAACGTTGAACCTAGACGTTTGTGATCATATTTAACGTTTAATTATCTTTTATCTTTATCTTTTCAGAATTTCTAACTTTTGAGCAAAAGATATTAGTTTATGTAGCTATAGCTATATATATATATATATCATTATGAACTTATATATAACAATATTTTATATCCCTTGCTATTTTTCTCTTCATATTAATCTATTTCTTTCTATTTTTCCTTTATATTGGACTAAGTACTACTCCAAATAACGCTACTGTAATTAATTAGTGTTGTCGCCGTACGTGATATTGATTTCAGAGTTCCTTCTTAAATATAATTATGTATCTTATATCATCTTGAGTTGGGGCGGTCTTGTTCAACGTGCGGTAGTTACGATGAAAAGTATGTAAAAAGAGAAAAGGTAAGAAAAACACATAAATTTATACTTGGTTCGACAGTATACCTACATGCATCCACATGAGTGGAGGCTGAATTTTTACTGAATGTCAAAAGTAAGATTACATTATATGTATTTATACTAATCCTAGCCATTTCAAGATATTAGAAAATTTCAATACCTCTGCATGGCATCAGCCTATTTTTTCTATATATGTGTTCCACTCGATATGAGCCATATGCTACAATAGATGGCAGCACATGAGGCCCTCCCAAAATATTTTGAGAAAAAATATGGAGGGTAATATTTTGTCGCAAAGTTTTTTGAAAATATATAGAAATTCTTCAATTCTTTTAATATTTAATTTATCATGACCAACAGTTCATTCAAAAAATTCTTAAATGTGATTGGATCTCCTTAAATCTTAATTTTAACTTCTTTTCTGATATTTAGCATTATTATATATATCGTCAACACCGCCTTAGGTGGAGGTATGGTGTAAGGTTTTCATATAAAATTTCTCATTCTCGTTATGAGTCATGGGGTATTGGACCTTCAATGGATAAAATTAGAAATCATCATCATTAATTTTTTGTCTAAGCAAATTAAAACATGATTTTGCTATATAAGAATTCATTGAAAGATTTTCTTTTTAAGTTATTAATTAAATTTGAGGATGTTAAGTGAAAATAGATATATGAATTAAGTCTTTTTTTTAAAAAAATGGAGATAAAAAAAAAATGTTTGAATGTCCGTTAATTTATTGACTATTCACACACTACGAAAACTTTTCACATTAATTAAAATAAAAAGATTGATTTTTCGTTATTTTAATTTATAACTATAAGGAATCTTACAAGTTTTACGTGCTTGATTATAAGAAGCAAAACTCAATTGATAAATAAATTTTTTTAGATATCATTTAATGTTGGATATTTGGACAATTGATCCAAAGCAACACGTGAAAACCTTTCGCACTAATTAGAATAAAAGAATATTGATATTTTCATTCTATAGCTGGTATAATTATTCTTTTATTTTCTAAGCGGTATAATTAGTCTTACCACAAATTGACACAGTGACATTACTTGTAAACAGAAAAACCCGACAGATAAATTATTATTATCATTATTATAATATTAAATGCGGAGTAAACTGACCACTAATATCTCGTTTAGTTATACAGATAAGATGAGATGAGATGAAAAATTTATGAACAATAGTGAGATAATTTACAAATAGTAATAAAATAATTTGAGTTAAATTTTTTATAGAATTTTGGAAAAAAAAAAGAGAGAAAGTTGAATAAAAAATTATAGCGTAAAAGAGGATTAGATATAATTTTTAAGTATTATTTTTATTTTAAGATTTAAAAATATTGAATTACTTTTTGTGTTTTGTTTGAAAGTTTGAAAAATTTGTAATGATTAGATGAAAAAATTAAAATTTGAGATTGAAAATTATTTGTATTTAAATAATGTTTAGATGTTAAGATAAGATAAAATGAAATAGGATAGTATGAAAGGTTTGTGAAACTTAACCAAGCCTAAAAGAAAAAAACCTTCGCAACGCGTCATTTAGCAAAACAACTAGTAGCATTATTAATTTGAGAGACCATCTAGAAGTCAAGAAAATCGAGTACCTGAGCCGCGTTGGCTGGATAGAAGTCTCCGTCCCCAACTGAAGTCACCTTTTCCAGGAAGCTCGCTGCTGATCTCCCTTCACCTCCTCTTCATCACTGACAATTTGTCCAGAGTCTATAAATAGCACAACACTCTCCCACCATTTCTCCTCACAAACAGCTCTTTTACAAAAGTAATCTCGACTCCTCACAGTAAAAAAAAAGCAACTATAAGATATACAAACACAGCAGCAAGTTTTTATTTCATTTTCCAAGAGAAAGAAAATGGCAGAGAAAGTGAACAAGCAGATGTACCCCTCAGCACCAACAAATAAGCAGCCAAGCAGAGACGAAGAATCAGCCACTTCACTATCCGATCAAGAGCTTCGAAAGAAGAAAAGGATCAAGTTGGGCATATATATTGCTGCGTTTGTTGTGTTTCAGGTCTTAGTTATCACAGCATTTTCACTTACTGTGATGCGTGTGAAGACCCCCAAGGTCAGGTTGGGCACGGTCTTGCTTCAAGACGTGAAGACTGGAAACCAAACATCCCCTTCTTTTGACATAAGCTTCACGACCCAAGTAAGGATCAAGAACACCAACTTTGGCCCCTTCAAATATGAGAGCACCAATGCCACATTCACTTACCAGGGCGTGACGGTAGGGCAAGTCAGTATTCCCAAGGGTAAAGTTGGGTTCCGTTCCACTAAAAAAGTTACTGTTACTGTGACAGTGAATTCAAATGCCCTGCCAATTAGCACCACTTCGACTACTCTTGGAAGTGAAATGGGTGCGGAGGTGTTGACTCTGAACAGCCATGCAAAACTCGGTGGTAAAGTGGAATTGATGTTTGTGACGAAGAAGAAGAAGGCCGCCGAAATGAACTGCACCATGCCTATCGATTTGTCAACAAAGGCTGTCCAATTGAATTGCGACTGAACACACACACACACATCTGTCTAGCAGTTTTAATCTTCGCTTTTTTTCTTTTTTAGTTTTTGCAGGATTTGTAGTTTGATTTTTCCCTGATCTTTTGTGAATATATATATATATATATAAATTAAATTTATTAGGTCTCGTACGTATTAATATGTCACTACTAATTCCTTGAGCATGAACGTTCTGTACGTGGATAAGATTTGGATCGAGCTGGTTATCTCAGATCTGATCTCATGAAACAATTAATCAAACCCCTTTAACAAACTTATTCAGAATTAAAGAAGTAAAAGTGAGTATAAATTATTCAAAATTAAGACTTAATGCGTGTTTAAATAGAATGCAAAAAGAGAACTAATACAGACAATAAATTACACAAAAATAAACTTACAAACCCTCTCTTTGTTCATCTCCTCGCCTCTCCTTGCCTTTAATTTTATCTCAGGTCTATAGGAGGGTCATACGAGATTTCATTTTTTTTTTTATAGGGATCATACGAGATTTCATTAATTGAACAACAAGAAGAGTGTCAAGAAATTTAAAATATAATAAGAAAACAAAATGGGAAAAAGAAGACAAAACTCTAGAAAACTGAATCCGAATAAGATATATTTCCAGAAAGTTTCAATACAAATATATGTAATCCCTTAACGACGATTTCACTCCATGATCGGGAATAGAAGAACAAGCCAAAGAATATCTATCCGAAGCCCCTCCACCAAATCACGGGTTCTCTTAGATGCATATTGCTTGAGAAACATCATTACCACAGCCCCCGGTCAAGGTGAACGAGGACATTCTCCACCGTGTATCAGGGCTTGACTGAGCAAAATACAGGACACAGACTTTGCCTTGTCCAACCAATCCGGTAGCCACATGCATCAACTGACAATATAAAAAGGCAATTCAAACGATTAGAGAGGAAAAAGGGGAAGGGTGTTGAGAATATATGCAACAAACAAGCAGAAAGATGGAATATGTTAGGCTACAGCTTATTTCATAATCATTATTATTTAATAAGGAAGCTGAGCTTCACATTCATATAAAACTACCCGTTAATTCAAATAGATAAAAGAATAGGGAATTCTACAGTAGCAGAGTAACTTTCTAATTATGCTTGAATTTGCACAAGAAAAGAGACATGGAAAACGTAAATGTACCAACATGTGGCACTCTCACCCTCCAAGATTATAAAAGGTGCAACACAATTATATATCCAAATCATCGTCTGGGTCCTCATCAGAATCTGGCCTCTCATCGTCTGAATCACGCAGATAGATTATCTCGCCCTTGCTTGAGTTCTCAAGTGTTTGCAATATTCCGGTCGAAACAGATGTTTCCTCATTGTGGCTATCTTCAAGAGACCTCCGGCCATCATATATTTGTATGGGCTTACCATTTCCTAAAGCAAGCAGAAGTAATTAAAAACATGCACACCTTGGAAAATATCTAAGAAAAGATATTACATAAGGAAAATCCTACCTTCTGATCTTTGATTACAAGATACAAATTCACTTAAAAATAAAACATGCACATATATGCCAAATACGCATCCCTGGTACCGTACCTTGGTGCTCAAAAGGAAGTACAACTTTAGCCCTATCGTTTTGCTCCTTCTCTGACAGCTGTAGATTGAATTGTACCTGTTGAAAGAAGCATCAAACACTCCTATAAGGCTAAATAACCCATCAAAGTTCAATTGTGTGTGTCGGAGAGAGAGAGAGAGAGGAGCACAAATTCATCTGTGTTTATAGATTAGAAAGAAAACCAATCGGATCAGATGTGCTATATGAAACCCTTAAGTTTGTGGAAGATACATGAAATTTGAATGGTTTTCTGAACTTTTTGAGATCATTATGATTGGTAAACATTGGATTTAAATAAAAAATAATATGAAAGATTCCAATGGGAAGGATGGATAATGAAATCTTTGATAATGGTGAACTATTGGAGTCCACCATATTCAAATCTCAACCCACCATCAAAACCCATCTCTGAGCCATCATAGTATGCAACAAGTAGGAGCTCGGGTAGTAACAAATCCAAGAGATAAAATTATCTGGATATTTTTTCCATTGGGGAAGGGAATACAATGTCTCCATAAGTTTTATTGTAATGAAATTTAATAATAATGAAATAAAAAAATTTTGAGGCCTCGATCCAGGTGGGAGGAGGTAACTAAAACCGAGAGAGAGAGAGAGAGAGACCTTTCCTGTTAACAAATAAGTGAGGATAGGGTGTTTGGTTTTGGACTACCCCCACCTGGGTACCTACCTAGTTGGATATATTGGGCAGTGGAGTGACCATGATATGTGTTGGAGCTCAGGTAGTTGGACTTCTGCTCGGTCAGAGATCCTTAAACCAGTCGAGACTTTACAGGAAAAAAAAAAAAATCATTCTGTATTCTGATGCCTCAAATTTTAGTATGCATGGGTGCTTAACCTTTAACAATTACTCTACTTCTGCCAATTTTTCCGAGAAGAGAGAAGATTGTCTAGGCCTTGAGAGATGAGGTTGTGATTTGCTGGAGAGAGAGTTCAAAGAAGTGAGAGGGAGAAGATAGAAAGAGAAAAGGAAATAATTGTCACAATGATCACATGCTTTCTAAAACAAGAAGAGAGAAGGATGTAATTTCCCAGCTACGAATGAGGTATCACTTCCATAACATACACGTAAAACTTGTACATAAATTGCATATTGGTTTTTTTTTGTCAACCTGCTTGTGTGTGCCCTCGTGGCGTTCTATTGGTATGAGCATGTGCTTGTGAGTGTCTTAGTGAAAGTGTGTTATGTGAAAGTCGCTCTCTGGAGATATGTGGCTGGACATGTGGAAGATTGTGCATTATAGTCTCATGACAACTAGTTGTTCATGAATGAGCTCATTCAAGGACATAAACATCACAATGAAATCACAATTTATAACATTTTGTTGTCCTTGAATGGACCTTAGTATGGGATATAGGGATTAATAACAAGATATCGTCTAAATGCACTAAGGAATTGTTGCATACCTCGAGTGGGGTGTGTGTCTGTGTGTGTGTGTGTGTGTGTGTGTGAGAGAGAGAGAGAGAGAGAGAGAGAGATCAATTAAAAATCTAATCAAGATGAAGCTACACAACTGACCTTTGGCAAAAGGCTTCGATTGATTAATTCATCTCCAGATGAAAGGGATGTAAAGTTGATGACTGACTGCTCAACATCAAATTCTTCTTGCTGGATATCAGAAGACCATGTCAGTTTGCCACTTTGTAAATAAGAATAGAAGCATCCAGAAAGAGAGGGAGAGAGGGAGAGATCACCATCACTCGAACACGCCCATTTCTGCGCTTGAACCGGACATGAAGCTTTCCTTTCCAATAATTACGTCCAAGGAGAGAGAGGTTCTCCAAATTGCATATCTGTCCATTTGCAGATTGATTTAGTGGTTCTATGCTGGCTACAATAGAGGACATATACCCAAGAATGGCAGCAACCCTGTCTTCATGAAGGTCTGAATGTAACAACCAAAAGATACTCGAAACCTGATCTGAAACCGCAATATAATAGTCAAACTACAACCATCCAAAAGCTGGCCTTATACAAAATTTAACTGTAGGGTAACTGTAACCCAATTTGAGTTAAGAGTAATCCCCCATGGCATTCAAAAACTGTAGTTATTCCACATTTTCCATTTATTCTAAGTACCAAAAATAAATATCAAGTAGTCCAAGAAGCCAGAAAGTTGTATTTGAATATACAATGAGAATTGCAGAAGCAAAGAAGATAACAAGACAGCACAAAGATATTCCAGTAGGTCCCAAAGTTACAGCTGCAACAAAGCACTAGGTTTTATCAGAGCTGGAAATTGTACTTGATCAAGAAGGAATAAAACATGTATATACCATTGCTTCGAAGATTGCTTATAAGGCCCGATACTGATGATATAGATGCATGTCGTAAGATTTCATTGACCTGGTAGAATTTAAAAAGAATTCATCAGAAACAGGCAAAAGTTTAAAACAGGAACATGAAGACTACTAGCATAGAAAAGCAAATACACCGCAATCATTCCCAAAATTTAAGGTGAACATTATAGTATAACTAGTCCTCCAGCAGTATTTTCAAATAAATGCAAAAGGTTTAGTTTAACCATATAATTAGTCCTTGGTTTAAATTCCTACAAAATTTGAAACAAAGGGGAAAAAAACCAAAATTTCCCTCTTTTTCCAAGAATTAGTATGAGAAAAGTCTGGGGACTTGCACAAGTAGAATAAAGACTTCTAGACTCTTTATTTTACTTTTTTCCATTTGGGTTAAACTACCGCTAAATTTTATTAAAAAAAAAACAGCTGACTTAATGGACTTACAAAAGTTGAATTGTTACTAACACACTTTTCAATAAAACAACTAAAAAATCTAAAGAAAAGATTACGTTAAATAGTCATGGAAGAAAATTCTAATATACTCTAACCCAATACTGAATCATATCAGTAAATTATTATTACTGTAAATTTCTCACTAAAAGCACAAACTGAATTCATAAATGATGTGGCAATGTGTATATTCTCCTAAACCTAAAGTGAGCTCGCCCCTGTTATATTAAGTATGTACCTCGGTCTTGTGTTTTTACTGCACACTGCCATGCCCATTAAGTTAATGAATTATTATAATCATGATGAGAAAAGCCTGTAGAATTTCTCTTAAATAGCTTATAAAAAGCTATACTGTGTCAAATTCCTATCAGCTGAGCTAGACAGCAAGCTGGAAGCACACATAATGACCATTTCAGCATATTTACTAGAAGAAGGGCAAAGCTAATCAAGGTTTTACATAACCCAAGGCAAACTAGCCCCCATTGCATTTGTTTTCTTTTTAAAGCCTATCATCATGGTGTTTGATGGTACATCACTAGCTCAAGAGAGGAAGTTTCCATGCAACTACACAGAAAAGGACATGAAAAATTCAAAATTCAAGATTTTCTTTTTTTGGTGCATGTTTGGTACTCGATATGAAGTTTCTGCACATCATCCAAATTGATAGACTTCTCACATGAAGAGTTCACATTATAATTCAAGATGATATTGACGTGCAGAAAAACATAGACAGTAGCAAAGTACAATTTTCACGCTACAATGAGCAGGCTGGCTAGAATTTCATCCAAACATTGCAGTAATTGCGTCAGCCATTCAATTTGCATGCACTATATATTTACAATTATAAGATCCAAACTTACCGTGTCTATGGCAACACAAAATCGAACTTTGCCTTGTCCAACTAATCCTGCAACGACAGAAAACCCCCCAAAAGTCATTTTTTTAAAAGAGTACGGCCCACAAATAAATACTAGAAAACAATAAACAATAACAAGCGAAAGGCCGCGAGTTTGATCCCTCACCGGAGCTTCAGATACTTTTACCATTTGGGAAAGTTACCGATCAAAAAATACAAAACAATAACAAGAAAATACCCTTTTCTTGCGAATTGACACCATTCATACCTAAGACCCATTCTAAAACAATACCGCACCTTTACCATTCTCCCCATGGGGCCAATAAATACATCCTACTTTCTGGCTCGACAAAGAGAGAGTGGTATAAAATAAAAACAAAATTCACTGAAACTATTATGAATGCACAGGGACACTCTGATAGTAAGAGTATAAGCACACCTTTCCCCAGCTCAATAATTGACGAGAACAACTTGGCCATATCCTTAATGTTCTTACACAAACTCACTCCGGTGGAAGCTTCCTTAGAAAGAGGCGTATTATTTCCGGAGTCCACAAGCCTATCCTTCCAACCAAGAGGATCCGTATAACAATCCAAAATCTGGATCCTGTCACAACCAGGGTCCCCACACGTTAACCATGACAACAAAATTTTACTTAAGAAAATACGTTCGAATTATCTCCAGTTCGAGACTTCAAGTCACACACTCTGCAACTATGATGAATTGCATATCAGTGTATACTTAAATAAAATACTTAATAAATAATCATAATTGTAGTAAGTGTGACGATAAATTGTTTAAGGTGCCTCACCACTTCCGGGATGAAGCAACATCGATTCCTCTCATCTTCAACAAACGCATATAAAACGATGGGCTCCGAGTGAAAGCGACGAGCACGAGACCGCTGCAAATAGATTGACACTAAAAAGATTTAGCGAAATATAAATTTTCAGAATGATCCCCGGGGGGGGGGGAGAGGAAGAAAGCATTGCCGTTTACGCCCTTACTAACCCGGACTGGGATTTTCCTGCCAAAATGTTGGAGGAGAGCTGGGTGAGGACGTGAGTGAAGACATCGAACCCGAAAGGTGAGGCTAAGGAGTCCATAATAGTGAGAGCCGGAGCGTGCTCTCCCTCCAGCGCACCATCTCGGAGTGCTCTGCAAATGGATTCCGCCATTGGTGCAGAGAATTTTGGGAGCTCGAAAGGGTAAAGCCCTAGTTTGGTCAAGAATGAGGTTTTTGCAAAGAAGCCCCCAAACTCTTATCTTTTTTCTAAGAGAAAATATAAATAGCACTCTATCTACCGTGCATAACAGCCGCTGCACACTTATATTAGGTGAATTGTAAACGTTACGCGCTGTAATTTTTCCCCTCTAAATTGTAGTTTCGTTCATTATAAAATATATATATATATATATATATATATAAATCATAAGATATCTTTGAATATAAACGCATATTTCTCTTATCTTCTGATATGAATAAATATTGTTAAAATTTAGTAATTGTGTACTTCAAAATATCACTACTTCATTATATGCCATTTTATCAAAATACCACCTGATTTATACTTTAAACTACATAATAATTAGTTTGTAAAGAAAATTTGAGATTTCTAAGAATTTAATAGATAAACATATTAAAACATTTATATTTATTTAAGAACATAAATTCACGTTATAAGCTATGTTGTCCACATGAATGCTTCCCTTGCAATAACATCCTCAGGGATAAGCAAAACCAATACATTATAACTTTAAAATATCAAAAATAAAATAACTAGCAACTAATACTTATGTGTAATTATTATATGAAGAGAATGCATAAAAAGAGGTAAGTAACAAAATTTAGAAATAGAGTAATGTGTTAACTATAATAATTTGAAGGTCTTTATGTCACGTATGATCAGTAAGGTATGATTTGATTTGTAATATTAAAGCTTTAATTTATTTTTTTAAAATCAATTTATATTATGTAGATGGTGTGCAGTATAAAAACTTTCAAATATAATGATCTGATTCAGAATGTTAAGCATGAAAGATAGAATAATAGATAATGAGTTGTATGTTGCTAGGGCTATAAGCCTGTCGATCCGGATCGGAGAAACTGACCGGTTCAGTCCGGACCAGATCAGCTCAAAGTTGGGACCGGTCGGTCTCAGCTCAAGAAATTTCATTTTTTCAATTTTCGATCCGGTCCTGGGGTGGGATTTTCCCGCTACCCCAGGACCGGACCGACCAAATAGGAAAATATATATTTTTAATTTTTAAATTTATTATATATTATTTTATATAATAATTACATAATTAATTATGTAATTTTCATCTTATCTATCACCATTAACAATATTAAGTTTTAAATATGTAATTACAAATTAATATTCTATTAATTAACTAATGTATATTATCAATTAACCTATCATCAATTTACCGTTAAATAATTACTCATATATACATCTATGATCTAATTAAAGTTATTAGATTTTTTTTTTTTTGTAAAATACCTAAGTTGTAAGTAAATATAAATCAATTACAAATATTATTGTAAATTGTAATTAACTAATGTATGGTATCAATTAACTAACCTATCATCAATTTACCGCTAAATAATTACTCATATATACATCTATGATCTAATTAAAGTTATTAGATATTTTTTTTTTTGTAAAATACCTAAGTTGTAAGTAAATATAAATCAATTACAAATATTATTGTAAATTGTAATTAACTAATGTATGGTATCAATTAACTAACCTATCATCAATTTACCATTAACTAATTACTAACACCTACACCTATGATTTAATTAAAGTTATTACTTATTAGATACATTTTTTTGTAAAATATTTAAGTTGTAAGTAAACATAAAACAATTACAAATATTATTGTAAATTGTAATTAACTAATATATGATATCAATTAACTAACCTATCACCAATTCACCATTAACTAATTACTAACATCTACATCTATGATCTAAGTAAAATTATTACTTATTAGATACATTTTTTGCAAAATACTTGAGTTGTAAGTAAACATAAAGTAATTACAAATATTATTGTACATTGTAATTAACTGATGTATGGGATCAATTAACTAACCTATCATTAATTCACCATTAACTAATTACTAACATCTACATCTATATCTATGATCTAATTAGAGGTATTAGATAATTTTTTTTTATAAAATACCTAAGTTGTAAATAAATATAAAGCATGTATGGACGATGATCTATGGATAATTTAATTATTTATGCTTCATATACAAAATGTAAAAAGTTTAATATAGCTCATTATACATTAACTATCATAATATATTGACATATTATAAGTTAGTAACAAATTAGCAATTAACATCATTAGTATAATTATAATTAATTATCTTTTTAATTAGTTAGTTACATAATCAACATTAATAATTTACTTAATTTTAATTTAGTAATTTAAATAAATTTTGTTATTAACTTATTTGAAAAAAAGGAAGAAAAAAATAAAAAAATAATTGGACTGAACCAAACGGATCGATAGCTACCAGTCTGGTCCTTATGGATGTTAGGTCCGAGAAAAATGGACCACCCCGAACCGGATCAACCGATTTACACCCCTATATGTTGCCATCCTCTGAAAAAAACACGACAAGCCCCGTGGTCTTGGATTATAAACAACATTAATCCTTACTTTTCATATCTTGTTAAGAAAAATGTAGTATAAAAATGTATTAAGGTATCATAGATTCACAAATACACATGAAAAAATATATTCGCCTATTATTAGAGCCTTGGTGGCAGTGGGCCCTAAAGGTATCAACTATAGCACATGGTGTTTTGATTCTTACATCAGTATCTTTCCAAGTGTAGCCATAAAATCAACGTGAAATTGTTTCATTCTAATATTAATTTGAGGAATGAATTGTTCACGGGTCAAACCCAAACCTGAGGTTATCAATCAAGATCAACACATGTTAGAATTTATAAATCAAAAGTTATATATCTATATTCATTTATTTATCGTTATATCCACTAAATTCTTCTTTTAATGGTACTTCAATCATTAATCCACTAAATTCCTTGCATAAATTTTCCTTGTTAATTTTTAATATATTTTTATATATAAATTAATGTAAATTTGGTTTACATCATGTTAACATTTTATTGGATACATATGTTTAAAAATTGAATAGATAATATTGCTTTAAGAGAAAAAAATATATTACTTTTTTTCATCAGTCTTTTAATCATGTCTGTTCACTTTCGAGCAAGAAATGTTTAATGAATTTTTTTAAAAATAGAAGCCAAACTCGTATATATATATATATATATATATTAGTTTAGGATTGAAATATTATACTCTAATCTCATGAATCACGTTCCTTTTTCTCTCAATTATTTCAAGTTGATAAGATGCTTTAAAAGAATAAATAAAGGGAGTAAAAAAAAAAAAAAAACTAACGAGATTGTGATTGGGGATGTGGACAAAGACTGATCCACATTGATGATCTGTAAAGGGTCCCACTCATCCCAAAAAAGTTATTGACCTCTGACTCGCGCCACACGGTCACACCACGCCCATGAATAAACTATAAACCCATCATAACACGTCACATTGATTGAACCCTTCCCCACCCACCCCTCCAACTCCCTTCTCAATTATTTATGAAAAAATATTCGTACAATCTTTAAATAAATAAATTTTATATAAATCATGGTAAAAAATAGATTTTATCTTAAAAAAATTAAAAAAAATTATTATTTATTAGTAAGATTTATTATTTTATAAAAAATTTATATAAAATTTATTTATTTAAAATTTATATCTTGCATTACTCTTATTTATAATAGTAGGATTTTGTACTGTTCATCCCGTCGCAATCATTCCTTCTTATTTTTAAAAGTAAATATTTTAATTATAAAAATATTATATTAAAATAAATTTATAAATTATTTTTATTATAAAATAAATATAATAAATCTCATAAAATTATGTAAGTTTATAAAATTATTTTTTATGATTTTTTTTGTAAAATAATTTTTTTAAAATATAATCACGATTGATTGAGCTGCGCTAAGACAGATATAAGAAAAAACTAATAACATATAGTTTTATAAATTGATTTTAACTTTTTGCACTTCATATTTCGGTTAAAATATGATTCAAAACGGTAACAAAATTTTGCTCAATCTTTAAATATCTTAGATAGTCATTTATTTTTTATTTTATTTTATGATTAGGCATAGTAACGATACACGCATAGTTATTTTTATAATTATGTTATAAAATAAGGAATATGTAAAATGACGTTACTTTCGTAACTTTTTACAATAAAATTTATAATTTAAAGATAGTTGTATAAATGATTTTAGAAAAAACTGTATATCTATATTTTTTGTTATTTGTATTGTCGTATTACATCTTTTAAAATTTTCATTTAGCTTATCAACGTGTCACGAAGTTCCTTCACATGGGATCAAGAGTGTCTTGTAACATGACACAATTTATTTATTCTCACATAATTTAATTTATTTATAAAACAAAAAGGTGCTGTTTATTTCAATAGGAAACATGTTAACATATTTAAATAAAAAACTAATAATTTTAGAAAATCTGAGTTTTTGATACATTATCTGAAAAAAACCATTTACGATCCGAGAAACATGTTTGAATTATTAATTAGAGACTAAAATTGGCTACACAAGTTTATTTATATGGTGATATTTATTTGCTCATTTTCTTTTTATTTTTTTCGGAAATTCGACAGTTCATTCCATGAAAACTAATTTCCTACAAAAACTCTTAGGTGAAAATTCTAAGAGCAATGCTTTACGTACAAATTTTATTTAGAAATTATATTTTAAGTTTAATTAATTTTATTTTTAAATTTTTTAAAATTATAATAATATTTTTATTAAAATAATATTTTTTTAATTTAATAAAGAGTTTGTATATACGCTTTGATAATTACAAATTGAATTTTTTAAATTCTAATAGAGATAACTATACGGTACGGCTGACAGACTACACGCATGCTGTCCCTCTCTCTCTCTCAAACTTCGTCTTTACTCTGCGTCTATTTCTTTCTCTCTGCAAAGTTATTTCCCTCTCTCGTGGGGCTTCAAAAAGCATAAACTATCCCCCCTGCCCTCCCCCGCAATATATTTTTCTTAATGGCGAGCATATTCCCACAGCTCCTTTTCTGCTTCTGATTATAAATTCAAGGCGCTTTCACTCACTATTATCATCCAATGGATTCCCAGCCTTCGTCCTTCCTCCAGGAGAGGAAGCTCCATAGGCTGCGATGCTCCGTCAAGTACTATGACTGGGGCCGCCGGGGTAATAACTCCGGGGTCGCCCGTCTCTTTGCCCTCAATTCAGGGTCGGAGATCCAACCCGAAGAGCCCTACGCTGAATTTTGGATGGGCACCCACGAGTCCGGGCCCTCCTTCGTGGTCCCGACCGACGGCGAAATTGGCTTGCCTGGTGTGAGCTTGAAGTCCTGGATTTCGGACAACCGCGACGTGCTTGGTGATAAGGTTTTGGACGAGTGGGGTTCTGATCTTCCTTTCTTGTTTAAGGTAGACCTTGTTGTTCAAACATAAAATATACACTCCTATGTGTTTGTTTCTATTAATTCTCTTGTAATACAATTCTTATTTCTTTGAGTCTTGCGGTCTAATTAGACTGGTATTTGAGATTTCTATCTTTCTATTCATCGGTTTCAAGTGAATTTATGTTCTTCTGCAAAAAGTTGTGTAAGGTTTCAAATGGTGACTCTTTGGTTTGAATTAGGTACTTTCAGTGGCAAAAGCGTTGTCCATACAGGCTCATCCCCATAAAGAGTTGGCGAGGGCATTGCATAAGGCGCGGCCGGATATGTATAAGGACGATAATCACAAGCCCGAGATGGCTTTGGCAGTAACGGAGTTTGAGGCCCTCTGTGGGTTTATCGGTCTTGAGGTATTCTGAACTCTGAGGTTGCTCTCTACACGGTGAATTTTCATCTGCTATTTCTTTGTCGTCTGCTTTTGTGGATCCAATCACAAGTTTGAGTCTTGATAATGATACGAAAACGGTTTGCTTTAGAATTGTTTCTTTGTGGAGCATTCTAGGATGATAAAAGCAAGTTTTGAAGTTGAAAATAAGAATTGGAATAGGTGGTGTACGCCATTTGACCGTTATAGAGACGCGTGACCGTAATGGGTTGCTTTCAAAATGGACAAGTCTGGGCCTTTTTTTTTTTTATTGAATCAAAATTCTAAAAAAATCTACTAGGCACCCTTTTGTATTATCTAAACTCATTTTTAATTTTTTACTTTCATGTTTGTGAGAATCTCACTTATTTTATTTTCTCCCAATTAGATGACGAATTCATAACCATGAGAGTTTCCATTTAATTCTTGAACAGGTCAATAGGCAATGGTACCATGACAAATTTTGTCAATTTCAGTATTGATATTCTTGGGGAATTATCGAATTTTTAGTAGTTCCCTTCTAGATCTAGTGTGGCACTTCAGCTTGCAAGATTAATCCCTAATCATCAGCCAGCTTTGCTCCGATCTAACCACAGTTTACCAGGAGATGGAATTGCAGATCGTTTCTGATAGGGGGAAATTAGGAAAAGAATAATATCTTCCCATCATTGCTGGAATCTGTTTCTGCTGCCTGAGTATTCTCTTAGATGCATTCTCTTAATAGACAGTGCACCTCCTAACCATGTACTATGAACCTTTTATTCTATTAATATTAAGTTTGCTTGATTAGAAAAAAAAAAAAGTGATCATGCGCAGGGTAAGGCCCCCGGTGTGCTGCTTCTAAGTTTGCAATTTTTTTCTCAGTTTTGGGTTAAGTGAATCTTCATTTATGGACATATGAAGTGTATCATATGATTGGGGTAGTATAAGATTTGGAGATTTGGTAATTCTTGTCTGAGCTAAAACATGGCGCAACCTGCTATTTTTTTTCCAGGAGCTTAAGGGCGTGCTTCTTAATGTTCCTGAGATTGAAGAACTGGTTAGCAGTGCAGATGTGAACCAAATCTTGCTTCTCAATGAGCAAGATGGGGAAGAAAAAGTAAAATCTGTTCTGCGGTCAACTTTCACCCAACTCATGTTGGCTAGTAAAGAGATGATAACAGAAGTGATATCCAAGATAAAAAGTCGCTTGCACGAGGAAAGTCAGGTCAGTTGAAAATTTCACTCATTACTTATTCCCCATTGTTTGTATTTTTACTAGTAGGATTTGTGGCTCTTAGCCTGTAGGATAATTTTTTAGAGTTATGCTTAGCCTCTTGATGTTTGTGATCAAAACTTTCGTCTTGTTCGATTTGTTACAAACCCAAAATGACTGTAGAGGGTTGGCACAGTTAGCTTCCTTAATCAAAATAGTGTGTATGCGTAGAGATGAAGCAGTACCAATGGAAAATTAACTATATATATGTACCTCCATGCCTATTTCTTTCTGTGGGCTTTGCATTTTTCTGAACCCTCAGTTAGGTCAACGTCTACTACACTTTAGGTACTCCCCCCTTTCTTCTCCCACATGGGCAAAACTCCCAATTATTTCTAAAATTCTTAAACTTAAGTTGCTTTTTATAAATAAACTGTTGAGCTTGTTTGTGCGGAGCCTATTTTATTTTTGTGGCAGCCTGATTTGATGACCTGACCCAACAAGGATTTGTTGTGGGTTTTTGGTGGGTTTTCAATGAGGCTTGACCAGGTTTAGCTCTTGAACTAGTTTGACTTGACTCCTAATTAGGGTTTAAGCACTAATTACCCTAAGTAGGGTTTTGCCACATATATATTGTACTTTTGTATGGCCGTTACTGCATTGCCGCACAATGTATTCAACTTTCATCATAATAAAATCCTCTGCAGCTCCGTGGACATAGGCACGTTGCCGAACCACATAAATCTTGTGTCGTGTGTGATTGATTTTGTTTTTGCTTTACTTTTTCTTCTTTCTTCTTATCGTTCTCAACATAAACTTCAAATTTCAATTCTCTTCATGTATGACATATGGTCTCTTATAGACTTTATATCTGTGAGCATCACAATGTTAGAGAAAACATGAAATTTAACAGTGTATATATCAAAAATGTTTCTGCCCGAAAAATATATATATATCAATGGTGTTGATTTTATATATATATATATATATATATATACACACACACACATATATATACACGCAGAGGAGGATGATGGGGTCGTTTGCATTCTTTATGGATGAGCAACTTCTTTGAGATCTTGCTTTTGGCTTACCTCTCATGCTCTGATAACTAATATGACCTCTCTTTATGCCTTGCATTAGGTAAGGCAATTAACAGATAAGGAACTACTGGTGTTACAGCTAGAAAAGCAATATCCAGCCGATGTTGGTGTCATATCAGCATTCTTTTTCAATCATGTGAAGCTTAATCCCGGTGAAGCATTGTATCTTGGGGCAAATGAACCTCATGCATATTTAAGTGGCGAGTGTGTCGAATGCATGGCAACTTCAGACAATGTTGTGCGAGCTGGACTCACTCCCAAATACCGAGACGTGGAAACTCTTTGTTCCATGCTCACATACAAGCAGGTAATGAATCTGTTCAAGGATGATCAAGTTTCGGTTGGGTGTTCTATTTGTTTTTTAGGAAATCCATATTTCCTTTGGCAATGTGATCGACCTCCAAGTGGGATCTTTTATGGGTTTTACTTCAACCCTCATCTCAAATCTATCCATCAAATTCTCTGTTATTGAATAGTGTGGAATCAATTAATGGCAATATATGGTCTGATAGAACTGCCTGTGGATAAACATATTAATTTGTGTAACTTCAGGTGCTGCACTAACATATACTCTTGTTGGTATTTCCTTGATGTTACTTCATTATTCTTCCACCAGAAAGAGATTTTCAATGCCCATTGGGTGAGAACCGTGAAATGACTACATGGTATGCAAAGTTAATATGGATAAAATATTGATATTTGTCTCTGCTGCAGGGTATGCCTGAAATCCTGAAAGGAGTTCCTTTGAACTCATATGTGATGAGGTACCTGCCACCTTTTGACGAATTTGAGGTTGACCGTTGCATTCTTCCCCGTGGGGCATCAACAGTTTTTCCTGCAGTTCCAGGCCCTTCCATTTTTATGGTCATGGTTGGGGAGGGAATGATCCATGCGGGATCATCCAAAGGAGATGTAATTACTGAAGGGGATGTTCTTTTTGCACCTGCTAACACGGAGATTAGCATTGCAAGCGCATCAGAATTAGAGTTGTATAGAGCAGGAGTGAATAGCAGGTTCTTTCAAGCCTCGTGAATTATAATACAAGAGCACCTTTCCGGTTTAGGTCCGAGTAAATAACTGATGTGCCGCATGTGTCTAGATGCTGCGCACTACCCGTTGCTTGTAGAAGCCTTTTTGTAATAATCACTTGTATTTTTATGTATGCCCAGTGCCACGTCGTAAAAACAATATAAATAAGAATCGTATTATTTTGGTGGTAATACGCAACTTGATTTCCGTTCTTCGTTCAAACCTGTTTCCATACTTGGGGCATATCTTGTGTTTGGCAGTGCCCCAGTAGAAAAGCTAACATCCTTACTACGTACCCAATCCAGCCAACCTTCCACCGCCAACCGATTTCCATACTCCCGAGACAAGTCCCAGTTTTTTTATCAGAACCAATCCAATGGCGTTTCTTCAATGCCACAATATATTTGCTTGCATGCGACACACAGCCACATTACTCACACACTGCAACTGTGCAGATCAACTACCGGCAATGACAAAACTAGATAACGGCAGACAAACTGTAATCCAAAAAAATTGAACTTGTATATCCATCAAGTTCTACAAGCTCAGCCCAAGAAAATTGAAATTACGCACAACTTGAAAAAGAATTTGAAATGAGTCTTCATTGGTCCCAAAAAAGACATAAAACCTCTTTTTAAGTGTCAAAATTTTTAAACATAATTTCATTCAATGCAGTTAAATAAACCTAAAATACCATAACAGTCTCCGAACACAAAAGCCGATTTATATTTTAGCCAGTTCAGGCCTCAGCTATCGGGTATTCAAATGATACATCTTTCCCAGTCAGCTTCTTGTAAACACCAGAAAACGTCTCCAGTTTATACTCCGTGTTGTTCCTCTCCTTGGGGTCCAAAAATACCTAATACACACAACAGACATCAATGACTACGAAAATGGTATGAAGTTAAAGGCAAATGCATCAGATTTTAGTTGTCATCATCCAATCCAATGTTCAACAAAATTTGCATTTACCTTGATTACTTTGGAACCATCAATTCGGTATCTGATGCGTTTCCCAACAATCTCAGCAGGATGCACAATGTCCTCTAACATAGCATCATGGACAGATGTCAGTGTGCGGGAGCGTGGCCTCTGAGCAGCAGAACCTTTCTTTGGTGGTCGTACAATCCTGCGGGTGGCAATCACAACAACATCCTGGCAAATGTAGCAGCAAAAGATTAACATGTCACTCTGAAGCCTTAGATTCACATACTAAATAACAGCAACATTGCAAATCACACAACATTTAGGATGACTGGGAGTTCAAAGCTCAGAAACCAAAGAAAAACAATCCTCAGCAAATTGCTAAGCACGCCGCATTGCATACCACACTATATTTTATGACTTTTAAAGACAATGACAGTATCACAGAGCCTAACTTGCAAATAAGGTCCCAAAATTGCTGAAAATCATGTTATCATTTTGAACATAAAGTTAAACATAAGATATTACCTTGCCACTGAATTTCTTCTCCAGCTCCCTAACAAGACGAAGATGAATCTTGCCGAATGCCTTCCGTAATCTGTAAGGCACATGGATAACCACAGCCTTGCGATTTCCAGAAATGTCCATTTGACTGTAAAATTAAATATGCTATCATAATTAGAAACAAAAATTCACAAATCCCTACAAAATTCAAACCAGTCAGAAAGCATACGCTGCTGAATTAATGTAGAGATCTTTCAAGTCACTTTTTAGCTCCTGATTGGTATTCTCCAAATCAAATAGGTACTGCATACGAATAAAGCATATGAATTTAGTACATTGCAGATGGCAGAAATTAAATAACACATGATTAGAAAGCAGCACACAAACTGACCTGTGCAACTGTATCCTCAAATTCAGTGGGCTCAACATCTCTGTCTTTGTGGATTTTCTTCCTTGAGGAGAACATATTGACAGATCTGATCGGTGGACAAGATTTAAAAAATTTATGTTAATCAAGGGATATTGCCATTAATAGACCAAGAAAAAACGAAACACTAGAATAGAGATATCACTATCCAGTTTGAGTTTTTTTCCCAGCTGACCATGCCCCCACAACCAATCTAGTGTCCTTCCAAAAAGGGTGTATCCATTGTAGCCTTGTCCGATATGTAGATTATAAAACCACAACTGAAAGAAAATCTACAGTTTCTTCCCATGAAATAGACATCCAAAAGATGCTCCTTGGCACATAATTGATAATTTCATAAGGATCCCTAACTCCAGAGTGCAAGCACTGAATAATAAAGGCAATATGTGTTTATCTACTCTAATCACCACGCCATTGGCATCCTACTGCCAAACAGAGTATAGAAATATTTAGCCATAAACTGTGTACTTATTGAGCCAAACATTAGCATGTACCTTTAATAAGCAAATACTAGCTTATGCATCATCGACTTCTACAGGAGAATTGAAGTATTTTCTTTATCAAGAGCCAAAACAAATCGAAGTATATTCTGGCCTTGAAAAAGACGACTTAAAAAATATCATCACTAAGTGTATACGGCTATTCATCCATAGTAACTGCTTTATAGTTTTATTTCCATCAGTTTTCGGCGTAAACAAACACAAACAGAAGTAAAGGCTTGAATCTCAGATTTAGGGCCACACTACGGGAATTTAAAATAAAACCAATTCGGTATTGCGGATACGTACCGCCGAGGCGGATTAAGATCTGCTGCACTCGGGAGGAAAAACCCTACGCTTCAGCCTTGAGGGAGATTGGGGGCGGGGTAAGGACTAGGAGAGTGAAGGGATTACTGGATTTTATATGGAGAAGCTAAAATAAAATGCCCTAGTATTGGACGGTTGAGATTCATTGAGTGCATGTGCTAACTTTTACGAGTCAGGCCCGTTTACAGTATGGGTCCTAAACGCCTGGATCTTGTATTCTTTCGTTTTTCATTTTGGGCCTAAGACATCTTTTTTTTTTTTTTTTTCATGGATTTAAATAAAGTTTCTGTTAAGTCAAACCTCGAGCAATGCCCAACTTCGTCTACATGGCATGTTGTTCAATAGCCATTCTTATAATTGAAGGCATTCCGTTGGGCCAAGGATTCCTCAGACACGCATGCATGCATTAATCTACACACGTCATTACGTAGAAGGAAGATTATATTTATAAGATAAAATTATCTTTGACGCTGTTTACAGAAAAATTTACCGCTCATATCTTTCATGCCAACGATACGACAGAGATTTGCAAAAGAATTAAATCTTCTATTTGCAAGTAGAAATTCTTATTTAACAAGAAGGACACTTGAAAAAGAATGAAATACATTTTAGTCTTGCAATTTTAGTCTTGTTTGTTTTCATAAATGAGATGAGATGAATTGAAATTAAAATTAAAAGTTGAATAAAATATTATTAAAATATATTTTTTAATATTATTTTTATTTTAAAATTTAAAAATATTGAATTGTTTATTTTATTTTATATGAAAATTTAAAAAAATTATAATAATTAGATGAGACGAGATAAAATAAGTTATAAAAAATAAACGAGACTTGTGTTGATCTAGACTTGAGCTACTCAAGGAAGTAAGCCAAAACTCATACTTCAAGCAAAATTAGTGTTGAGCTTGGGATATTTCCTCCCCATACGTGTTCCCACTTGCAAACAGCTCTGATCTTAGCTTTCCATTAAAATTGAGATAGATATGAAGCCAACGATCAAATTGAAGCCACGACAACACTTGAAATTACCAGTAATTCAAAGTTTTAAAATAACAAAAACTAGTGAATTTAATTAAAATATTTATTTCTTTTGGTACATTTTCCATAAAACCAGCATGAAGTGAACATCCAAAGATGCTTATCCAAAAAAAAAAAAAGTCCGAAGAGTTTAGCATCAGGAAATTTCTTACAGACCCGGATCTTCAAGCTGATGATTGATTATCAAGATCATCAACATGTGGCCAAAGGGTTGAGCAAAAGATCAAGCTGACTACTGATTATTAAGTTCTCTATATTCGTTCTTTCTTGTGTATTTGTCACATGCCTAGTTAGATCGGAATTAGTCCCTAGAAAAAGAAGACAAAAATAAAAAACAGATAAAATTAAAAAGGGGAGCAAAAGAAGAAAAACCCATGAATGTTTTCTTATCTGCCTTCATACTTTTCCATACTTTATCATGTGCCTTTGGCAAAAAAAAAAAAAAAAAGAAAAAAAAAGAAAAAAAAAGGATCAAGATCAAGAAGAAGAAGAAGAAGAAAATCACTTTTTATCATTTTTTAATAGATTATTGGATACATGTATATCCCTTAGCCAGGACCCTACCAGGCAACCAGAGGATATCGACTTCAGAAAATGAAACTGCCACTTGAAACTTCCATATGCTTTTTCTCTCTTACTTAAGTGTAAAGGAAAACATAATTACACTGATACCCACATGGCAATATCCAAGACCCAAATTAGACATTTCAACACCATATGTATTATGTAATGAACCTTTATCTATAAAATGTACAATGGAAGCCTCTACAATCTAACTAGCATTGAGGCCCCTGGGAGTTTCCATGGTTTGAGTTGCAGTCATGACTGGGTTTGAACAATGTTTTAAACCCTCTATACCTTTCTCAGATATAAATACAGCTATAGAAATTATAAGTCAGTTTGCGGATCCAAATGCAAGCATTATGGAGAATTTCGAGATTACAAACTTCACTCTGGATAATTTCTTAGGATACCAGCAACCTGAATATCAGGCCGGCATGGCTCATAGTCTTTCTGCTACTTCACACCTCAACTGCCAAAATGAATTGCCAAGCCTTCATACCTCAAGTTCAACAAATGACGTTTTCCATGAAAGCAAGAAGAGAAAAGTACTGGAGCTATCAACAAGCAGCTCAGAAAGCCTTCCTTCTGCAGCTTCTAGAAATCAGTTGAAAGATAATTATAGTTCTGCAAAAAAGAATGTGAGTTTCATTCTTTATTTGATTGTCTTTGTTTGAACTTTGTCTATGGCAGAGTTGAGTTTATAACTCATAAATCGATGTTTGCAGAGCATAGGGAAAGGGAAGAAAAAGAGCGGTGAGAATGAAGAGGAAAAACAAGAGGAAGTCATTCATGTTAGAGCAAAAAGAGGCCAAGCTACTGATAGTCACAGTTTAGCAGAAAGGGTATATTTGTATGTTATTGATCGAATGTATTTGCAAAATCCATGAGAAGTTGAAATGCAATACCATTTATTTGGATCAGGTGAGAAGGCAAAAAATCAATTACAAGTTGAGATGCTTGCAAGACCTAGTTCCTGGATGCCGCAAGGTAGATTCTTTTTGTTATTTTTATGTGTATACGTGCGTTCATGCTTGCATTAATTGTTCGTATGCTTAAATGCATATGTTCTATAATATGACCCTGAAATTCACAGACAATGGGAATGGCAGCGATGTTGGATGAAATTATCAATTATGTCCATTCACTGAAGAATCAGGTTGAGGTAAGTTGGAAATTAATAAACAAACCATGGTGTAAACACGATGATGCTGTCATCTTGAAATCTAAAGCACTAGCAATTAAAAGATTCTTGTTTCTCTGATCTTCTTCCTGAAATTCAGTTTCTCTCCACGGAGCTTACAGCCGCATGTACTCATGACTTGATCTGGTACACAGAAGCCGCGGAAAAAGCAAAGGTAAGTACTTGATCAAACAATTATTTGAGTTTAGTTTTCTAGTTTTTATTCAACAGATTCAGTAAAAGTTGAGACAAGATAAGGGTGCTATTTTGTTTGGGGAAGAACATATAAAGAGTGTTGGATAAGAACATCTAACCCAACTCAAAAGTGGAGTCTCAGAACAATCAAAGCTGTTCTGATATCATATTAGAACAGCCAAAGGGGTTTCTGGGCATATGTGAAGGCATGTAAATTAATCTTAAAGTACGTTTTTTTATGTACAATTGTGTCAGTGTGCCTCTAAGATTGGTGCTGCTTAATGCTTAATTGTGCAGGGGACAAACTCACACGAGGTACACGAGATGGAAAACTGGGAGAGGGAACAATATGGAGAGCAAACCCTCTTCCACTCGACATGGCCAGTTTGACTGAATTTTTGGCCACTACTCCCCACAGTTTCTGCAAGCACATGTATATGCTCCCCCATCCCCATCTCCCACAGATCGAATCTCTTTCCAAGTACTAGGCAAACATATTGCCATTGCTATTTGCATTACTTCACGTATGACTAAGAACAAAACTACAAAATTCTGTAATCTCTCTCTCTCTCTCTCTCTCGTGAATTTTAAGTGCTGAATATCTTTGACCAATGTCCAAAAGTAAATTGTGGTTTGTAGCATCCTACGTATCACTGTTGCCACATCAGCAAGAGCAGTTAACAACGAATTGGGTTGGAATTATTGATTGTAAATCGTATCATGAGATTGTCAACAAAATTACGTGCCAGTTATTTATTACATGATAATATTGGATATTTTCCCTTCATGATCATTAAGGACGTAAATATAAAGACGAATGTACTCCAGGCATATGCGGAGCTGTTGGATTATTTCAAATATCCTGGAAAGATAAGGAAATTTTTAGTTGGTTTTATAAGTGAATAAGTTTCATTATACATAAAATGGAACAGAAGGATAGACACACAATAATAGTGTCACCTCGTGCGAAGTACTGACCACATGCACACGTGCACGACGCATAGATTAAACGAAATGATATGTTCTTTTATCTTTTTTGACAGTTATTGTTAACTGTCAATTACAATTATTTTTACACATTTTCAAATAGTAACTGGTTCATTTAAATTCAAATTGAAACATTGCAACTGCTACTATTGCATCTATTTGTTCTAAGGTTTAGTGTTCAGAATTTATAATCTGCACATTATATAAACAATATTGTATCCTGAGAACAGATTTGCCAAATTCTCTTCTGCAAAACTCAATTTGAGTGAAAGGTAATATTTATCGAAGAGACAGATTAACAATCACCTCATTGTATACCATCTGCAATCTCTGTTTGCTATTCTTATTTTATAACAAGAGCCAGGTGCATAAATGCCGGTAAATTCATCCCTTGCATAAATAAAATTGGCCTATTAATTACAAGCGTTGATCTGAACCTATGGCCAATGAGTAAACATCTATGACAAGCAACGCAATTGGTTTTAAAACCATGAAGCATCGATAATAATGCAAGTGGCCAGTGAAATTCACTTTAGAAAGAGTCATTTTGTATATGTTTTTTTTTTTTTTTTTTTTTTTTCCGTATCCTTTTTGCTTTTGGATGTGATTGAGTTTTGCAAATAATATCTTTCGATCGATGGAAGAAGCACCACCTTTCAATCAATTGCTTCGTCATAAAGGTGTCGGGATGTCCCTTGACGAAAAAAGAGGTGTGATAATGTCAAAATCATAGGAGCATCCAGAAATGCAGTTCATTTTCCTTCTGTACAAACTTAGAAGTATCTATTTGTCAAATAATTAAATTGGCCTGTAGTACTATTTTGCATAACAATGACTTGGTATCCATCAGATGGGAATGCAGACTACATCCGGAGGACAACCGGACATTCGACGATGATGATAAATGAATACAAACACTAACAGGATCAGCAAGGTGTCCCACAAACAAATGGATAAACAAAAACTTATGGTTCTAAATTCAAGGATAACAAATCATGGAAACCTATGAATTTGCAAATTCAACAGTACGTACAGTGATTGATAATAACTAATATTCTCGTATAATATTGGAACCAGATTTAAAGCAGATGCATTGCATTCGAAGATATGGGTTTGAGAGAGGACAGCTTGAATGGGCCATACCATGCTCACAAGAGGATGGGACAGTACTGAGAGTGTGGGTTCTGAGATTTCTCGAATAAAAAGGCTAATGAACCTTTAAAAGCTTTCTGCTGTCTAAAGTTGTATGCTTTTCTTTGACTCTTTTTTAACCATTTTCTCACTTGGGATTTTGTTAGTGCATGTACACTGACAAAGAGAACAGGTACTAAAGTTCTGTGCTAAGAAGTAAGAACATTTGCATTCAAGTGATTGGAAATTAAATCATTATTGAAAAAGTTAGATAATGATGTATGTAATGGTGTTGATGATCAGGAAGTGGATAACTTTCATGTCACCTCTGGCATTGATAATGAAAGAGGAAGCCTGCAGATACATGCCAGAGTATCTAGGAATATGAAAAGGTAAAGAAAATAAGAGCCCCATGTCAGTATAAGACCAGAATTGACTTCTTTTGTCTCTGTATCAATTTGAAGACCCTCGGTCAGTCGAGCATGCATCTACTAAAACAAACGGACACAGAAGTGACTCCCAGGGGAAAATGTGTCTCTACTTGTACACAATATCCATTCAATGATGCCTTATGTCTTTCAGGATGGTTCGTGTGTCTATCCTCTATATATATATATAAAAAAAATATTTTATTCATAAAAAATTACGTGAAAGTAAACTCATAAATTGATATAATTTGATATAATACATTAAATTATAAATTTATTTTTATTATAAAATAGATTTAATGGATTCCATGAAACTACGTCAATTTATAAGTTTATTTTTATATAATCTCTTTGTATTTGTAGCAGTTTATGATACCTTGGTTTTCTTTGTTTCGGGATTTTTTTTTTAATGACCTTGATGAATACAAATTTTGCACAAGAGTTGTACTTGTATTATATATATATATATATATATATATATTTACAGGATGTTTGATGTTAAATGTAAAAAGATGAGATCTACTTATTTATTTATTACAGTCGATCTTATTTGTTCGCATTTGTAAAAAGACAAAATCAGGATGTGAGAAATTTATCAGACACTAATCCGAACTCTTTTTTTTAAAAAGTCCCAATTAGTCGAATGTAAAGTACGAAAGTTTTGCCAGTAAAACTTACCATTGATCCCTCTTATATATATTTTTTGGGGTTAAAAAACTACCATTAGCACATGGACTGAAGGACTTAAAGCAAGGCAAAAGAAAAAGGGATTAAAATCAGAAAATACAAAGCTATAAACCTAATTAAACTCCAAAAATTGGGGAAAGAAAAAACATTTGGGCTAGACCAGGCCCGGAAGTACAAGGAAACAGTTATAAAACTGACTATTCTAGGCTCGGGGCCCAGATGTAACGACGAGGCCCGTCTCTAATTGGACTGTCCAAGAAATCACTGTTAGATCGTAAAAGTTCAGAAAACAAGAAAGGAGAGAAAATTTCTTTGATTCTTCTACTCGTTGTTTGTGAGAGATTCAACTTGGTTTTGGAGAAAGCCAAAGCATAAATTAAGCACTTAAAACACTCAATCAATCGGTGATTAAGCTTTTATTAGGTTGTTCGTGAATTATATTGGATCCACTCTTTTGCATAACAATTCGTTCCAAGAAGAAAATGATGTCTCCAAGGCAAGTCTCTGAAGATCGGGGTTCTCCCCATTTCAGGTAAGGAACCCTAACTCCTCTCTCTTTGGTTCCAGAGAAACCTCAGGAACGGAAAATGAAAAACAAAGAAATTTATGTTTTCTCATTCTCGGGAAGTATTATATGGGTTGATACAGCCTGGTACAGTGCACCATTACATTTCGTTAATGTGTTCGCAGAAGGGGGGATTTTTTTTCATTTTAGTTGATTCTTGGAGTTCTGTTGTGATTTCCGGAAATTTTAGAATTGAAAAGTATTACTATATATGACATAGAATTTCTGTACTTTTTCTTCTCACCTCAGTGTTTTTTTTCGGTCTGCAAATATAAATAAAATAATTGAAATAAGCAACTGAATATGTAAATTAAGTACATGTGTAAGTGATGCTTAGTGAAACTGTCATGTTGGGCTATGTTCGCTTATTGGTAATTTGACGTGCACTCCAGTTTGGTGTGAGGTTTTGGTATGCTAATGTTTGTTTGAGTTTTGGTTAAGGCGCTGATGAGTTTTAGTTACTGGTCTTCTGGATTGGCCTGCCATTTCTTTTTTAGCTGTGATGCTATTATGCTAATGGATTTGATTTGATGCAATGCAAGTGTTTTATAAATAGTTATTTTTTGTTTTACGTCACATTTATTGTTGAATACATTCTTCATGAATATCCTCTACAATTATCATAGGATGCAATAATGTGATGGAATCGTAGAAAGCTCCTAATATTGCATTTTTTGGAATGGAAGTTCTGGAATGTTTTCTGTGGATTTCTAACAAAGGAAAGCCCCCTTATGCCATTTGATTCATTTAAGTTCCATGCATGAATTTAATAGTGAGCTCCTTTTTTTCTCCATATTGAATGTAGTCTATCATTTGGAGGTCACAAGAACCTTGTGAATTGATATATTATGGCGTGCATCTTTGAGGAGAGTGGCATGGCCAAACATCATCCCAGAAGCAAATCCGCTTACCATTACCTAACAAAAAAAAAATTCAGAAAAGTGATATGTAAAAGGAAGACAATAAGCTTACTTTTCTTTTCTAACAAAATAATATTGTTAGCATTGTTTCCTCCTGGCTTAGTCGTGATTATTGAAACTGGTTATACCAATAATCTTGTGTTTTGGTAGGCACACCCCTTTGCAGATAATCCACCTTATTGGTAACTTCATGAGAATATGGTCAGTGTACTCCATGTACCACTATTTGACTCAAACAGGAGCTCCAGTCATACTTTTTTTCTTCTGTTGTCTGGTGCCAGCATCCATCCTTTTTTTAATACTTCAAAAGCCTTGGAAGGGCAGGCCACTCTCAAATCAACAGGTTAATTAAAAAAACTCCCTATCATTGTAAACTCCATGATAAAGTCGTTAGGAAATTTACTCATATCATTGCTCTTATTTTTCTTACGCAATTCCATTCACTTTTCAGGTTGTACCTTCTATAATAAATGGTGGAATAACAGCTTTATACTTCATCATGTGGGGAAAAGGCCTCAAATCATGTGGACCAGTGAGGTAGGTTTTCTAATGCTTGAAAAAAATTTCAATTGAGTACTCTTGCACCATTCTACATTAGAGTTTATATATAAGAAAATAATTGTATAAGATTGCTTGAGCTTATGCCTAAATTTCAATTTTGTATTTTTCCATCAGTAAAAAAATGTTATAATTTTTATTATTTTGCTATCCTCTATTCAGAGTGTTTTTGTTAAGAACTCGAGAAACTTGGGTAGCTTTTGCAAACCGTTCTAGATGGTAAAGACCCAAGGAGCTTTAACTTTAAAATTATGAGAATATGCGCTCTACCTTGCTTTTTCCCGTGGATTATGTCTAGATCCCCTTCTTAATTTCTATTTGTTGTGGAGAATTTGATATTTGATTCTTCTTACATCACTTGATCTAAAATACTGTATAGCTCATCTTTTCCTTGGAATTTTTATAATGTGTGTCCTTTTTTCTTCAGTCTCTTTTAGTAGTTAACATTCGTTAGCTTTCATATGTGCTAGAGCTATATTGGCAGAGTATTCTGGTGCTGTTCTTGGAGTATTGTCTGCAGTGTTATATGGACGGAGGGGCCGTGTCTGGAAGAAGGTAGCTCTCTCTAATATGCTTGGTTGTCATTGATTTTAGGGTGTATGATTGAATAATGCTCATCATATCAGTTAAAGATCATAATCTTAGAGCATGTAAGCTTTGGTTTTATGTCTGACATGTTTCTCTCATGAGAGGCCAATTCACTCTCTTTAGGAGTCACTAGTCATTTTTTTTTGTTTTCATCCAATGCTTAACATGAATGCAAGAGTTTTGCTTTTATAGACATATCTAATGTTGGTGAGGTATTATAGTAGACTTGTAGATGTGTTGGTCAATGAAAATGATCTAATAAGAAGAAAATATTTTTATAAGGAATCAACTAATGGGATAACTTTTCTGTTAGTTTTTATCAATGAGAATGATAATTGGAAGAAAATAGATATCATTTCTATAAATACTATTATTTTCTACTTGTCAAAAAAATAAACACTATTCTTTTCTACTTATCAGAAAAATAAATTCTATTCTTTTCTCTAAATACTCAGATGTTTCCTCTTCTTTTACCAGGTAGTTGGTCTTATTGCAATGTTGGCATCCTTCTACTTACTATCTCAAGGGTGGGCCATGGCAACATATTCTCCTTTCTATATCCTCTTTCACATCAAACTTCTTTCTTTTTTTTTTTTTTTTTGATAAGTAAAAAATTATATATATCAAAAGGAGAAACCAAGTACACTGAATGTATACAAGAAAATACCTTACCCAAAATAACCCAAAAAGCCCCTGGAAAAAAACCCAAAATACTCCAGACCCGACCCCAACTCCTTGTTTCCCCTAGAACTAAAACTCTACCTGAACACCCAACCCCAACCCCTTGATTCCCCGTCTTCACAATGCCCTCCCTTTAGACTTTCCTCTAGTTGAGCTACCACCCGTAGCGTCGTAGTTGATTGCCCAAGAAAGACACTGTAACTCCCTACTTTTCTTGAAATTTGATTTGGTTTCAGGCGTGTGGCTTGCCTCAATCGCAGTGATTAGATCTTTAAATTGATCTTCTCATCCTCCATGTGAAATTCCCACAAACTGCTGAATCTCGTTAACTTTAGTTAGAATCCAGTCTATTATTGGAGGAAGAGAGACCAAACGTTATCCCTAGACACAGTATCCAACTGCACTTCCGACTTTACACAAGGCACCAACGCCAAACCCATAGGTTCTCTCGCAACTCCATTGGTTCTCTCCATTGGAGATTCTGGGGTGACAGCCAGTCCCTTCACCTCTGGGGTGATAGCGGATCCTACATCTCCTTCAGACCTTGGTAGTACACAATTTTCCTTCAACTCTGACGAGGGAGCCATAGTTTCTTCGGGGACCAAGGGTGTAATACCGACTATCGGTTTATCCTGTGTTACATGAGGCGAATGACATTCCACTGATGTCTCTACACCGATACCCGATGTAGACCCCGCTTCAAATAACCTAGATTTCCTTTTGACCCGCCATACTCTCCTGGATCTGGTTATAGGGATAAGGCCGAATCTGATCTTCCGTTTTACTTTTTTCTGAGTTTAAAGGATTCGGGCCTATCTTGTTACTTACAACCCTGTTGCCTCCAACTGAAAGCCGGTCTATTTTCGTAGACAATATAGTTGTCGCTACCTTCAACTAGCCAATTTGGGTTTCCATCTCTTTTAAAGAATTGTGCATCTTGACAAACTGGTCTTGAGGCATAATTTGCAGACCCTCCTTACTTTGAACTCCCGAAGCTTGACCCGTCTTTAAAGCTGCTACATAGGATCGCCTCACCACATGTCTGCTAAGCGGCTCCCTGACAGAGCCATGTCCTACAGCACCTTGACCTTCCAAACCGTCCCTCCCTCTCTTGCCGAAGGAAAAATGACGCAGCACCTCTCCCATCCTTCTCCAGCCACATCAAACTTCTCTTAATCTGAAATTGTTTCTTTTGTTTATTTTCTTTATAGTTTCCCCATTCCTTTCAATGCTGTCCTTTGTCATTGTGAAACTAAGCATATTTGCAACTTTATTTGCCACTTTGTTTTATTGTGAGCTTAACCTGGAATTACCATCAAAAGATGGCCCTGAAACTGAGGTTCAGACAGAGCAAGTGTTGGGTATGAAAGAAATGATAGTTCCCCTTTTAGCTGGAATCTTATCAGCACTGAGAAGGGTGATTGCACGGCGTGTGTCTCTCAAGGTGCTGATCTTCAGCTAAATGCATATTGTGCATTCTCTATTCACCCATTTATTTCAAGTACATTTTTCCCCTTTCATAATTGATGTAAGCTCCCTGATATCCAAGACAATATCAGATTCTAACCATTTTCTGATTTCAGAATCAACTTAAAAGACGGCTCCATGCCATAACTATTGCTTCTGCAACATGCTTTCTGTTTCCTGTGGCCATGTGGGACATGATCATAGTAAGTCTCAGAACCTTTTTAGAGATAGGTTTAATGATACATGTTCCTGAAAGAAAATAATCCCTTGTTAATGGTACATTTTCTGACCCTCCCTCTCCCTCTTTGGGCTTTTTGTTGAAACACTTAGGGATCACCTTCTGATACCGGTGTGGAGTTGCCATTCTCTGCTTGGGCTTTTCTGAGCACCATTCTCTTCGGAGTTATGATGATATTCTATGTTGACAGTATTGCAGAAGAAAGGTACCTTACATGATAATCACCTTATTGCTGCTGTCTCTCTCTCTCTCTCTCTCCCCACACACACACAGACCACATGCATAACAATTGCATGCATGTATATAAGAGTAATCTGATGCCCTTTGTGCGCATTTTGCTACAAGTTCTTCTATTGTAAATATTTTCAATTTCAAAAGATCTCATGATTATAGAATATACCTAGGGGGCTGACAAAATGATTGGATAACTCATATGTTTCTAGATTACACATGGTTTTTTCTTCTCCGAGGCATTTAATGGTAGCCGGAGGATGCATCATCGTCATGGAGATTGTGTACAACATGGACTTCTCTCTACCAGGCTTCCTAGTTTGCTGCTTAATATTAGGTTTTGGTATGTATAGAAAGTTATTTTTATGTTTCCGTGCAATTTTACTGAACTGAATGATTCACTGCCACAGCAAGGTGTCTCTTTTGGTGGTTTTTTTTTTGGTGGGGGGGCGGGGGGGTGTCAGATTGGAAACTTTTGATATGACCTTTATAGTGTGTATTCTAGTAGCTTATAACCATACGAGGAAGTAATTAATTTATTGGTGCTGGACTTGTTTATTCATTTAATCTTCATTTATTTATTTTAATAGAAAATCAGTCAAACGTATACAGTTTTCTGCAATAAAGGAATTGGTGATAAATCTTCTTTAGTGAGATCTCCCATTTTCACATTTAAGTGTATACAAAAGCTGGTTGTTTCCTCCTTAAAAAAAATCTAATGAGGCAGGCTACAAGAAGAGTCCTGGATAACAAGGGCATTAGGCCTGGTACATGAGAGTGTGGCGCAAAGCAGGGTACTTGTGCTCCTCTTTTATTTTTGATAACTACTTTCACATCCCTTATGTGTACATGTGAATGAATTTGCAGGGATATATGAGGCAACTTCTTTAGATCGTACAAGGAAAGATTCTTTTCAAGATTCTGATCTATCGAATGAGGTGTTAGGTGATCAAATCCAAATGTCTTCACTTCCAACTTGAAGTATGTTTCTTATTCATTTTCAGGCTTTTAGTTTCTATGCAGTAGTTTATATCAGTTGTTTATTGCTAGAAAACTAACAATGCGGGAAGCAGCTGCTTTTAGCATTAAATTTGATTTATGAAATAAACCTTTTCAAGAAAGGGTTCAGAAATAGGTAATCGGAGAGATTTCAAATAGAACAAGGAATTACACATCACACCGTCTCAAATTCTGTGGAAGTGGTGTAAACTGTATAGAAACAACATGCATTGATTTCTCATCTTTGACAGCCCTTAACTCTTTCGCGCAGTTCTCAATTGTAGTATTTATTTATATCTAGAGCAGTTCTGTTGTCTTGCAGATACGTTGGTTCTTTATATCCAGACTTCGATTAGCAGGAAGGAGAAAATATATCTTGCATCAGTCTTAGGGAACTCCAAGGTAAATACTTGGTTTTGAACTGCTAGGATACACACATGGTTATTGTTCGTGGTTTGGATGTGTATCTGGCATTTTGGGGGATTGGGCATTTGTAGCGATTGCTTTCTGTCATCGCTCCTTACAGTTCGAAATTACACTTGTCTGCTGAAAGAATATACCTGCACTAATCTGTGATGGGCGAGATAATCCTTTCTCTTACAATTCATTCATTGAAGTAAAGTGCATTCAAATTGTTGGATATTAATGCTATCTCACATGTTCATAATAACCCCCTATGACTTTCTTGCGAGTCAATGCACTCTTCTTGAATGTAGTGCTACCTCATTAACTCATATGGATTTCTTGTTAGCCAATGTACATTTGTTGTTATTTCTTCCACTATACCCAGCAGTAAAGTGCTATTGATATATAGTGCGGGTGATGTTTTCACTCTTGCCAAACATTATTATTTTATGAGTAGTGCTAATTGCACAGGCAAAAACTCTGAAGGAAACACGGAACAAGCCTTTTTTCACTGTTCATGATTTTGCCCTTGCCTCAATCAATTCCCGTATTTTATCTTACCATTGTACCACTTTTGAACTGTTTGTTTCAGAGGAAAATCACGAGAAGCATAAATTAGAACTGATATTAGAACTAATAGGCATTTGATAGTGCTTAAACCGAATGTTTCTTTATTCTGGCCAAGTAATTCAACCAAACAGTAATTGGTCTTAACCCATCAGACTTGCCCCATTACCAGGTCTACGATTTGTGCATGCAGTAGCCTACCAGATTTTCTTTTAAAAAAAAAACGATGCTCAATGGGTCTAGGTAGAACCTACTGGACTTTCTTCGAATCGGCTGATGGTCCTGACGGGCGAATTCATGGATCCAATAGTGATCTGAAAGTTGCAATCTTGAATCAAGATTGCTATGATTCTTGATGAGGTTTGGTGACTTGGGAGGTGGAATTACTGCAAGTCAGATTGAGGCGTAATGGGTCTATGGGTTGCGTTTATTGGTGGGCCGCGTCTCATCTCTTCCAATTCTGTCAAACATCTATATGTGTTTACAAATAGTTGTTGACGTGATAAGATTTAATTTGTAAAATAAGTTGCATTTTTTATTTTAGAAGTCAAGTTTTGTCATGTCAGCAACAAGATTTATACACTGACTTACACATATAATAACTTTTTCCTTTTTCTTAAGATTTTGAAGCACCCCATGAAATTCATTTCTCCCGTAGTCCCATTGAGGGCCATAAAAGACGGGCCGAATGGCCCCTAATTCACATTTTTTTTTTTATAATAAAATCCAAAATAAATATAAAATCGACTCATTCAAATCTTATAGCCTCCCCCAATTGATCAAAAGTCAAGCACGTTGGAAGACTTGGTGTTTAGGTCGCTTTCTTTTGGACTTGCATTTGTCTTGTTTGAGTCAATTTTTACAATCGATGCGCTAAACTTATTGATATCAACATGTGTAACTAAAAATGAAAAATACCACTCAGCACGCTTCTAATTTAGATAAAAATAAATTCATGGGAAACAATAGAAGACTCTGCAGCACTTATTTGCTATTAATTTATCAGAGTGGCCTGCAACAGCAGCATTTTTATTCAAAGACAATCAAAGCTTCTTTAGATAAAAATAAATAATTAATTAATTAATACAACTGAGACAAAGAGGGAGACAAATTGTTCAGTGGGAAGTACTTTTAACGCTGTGCTCATCAAGCCAAGAAATTATATCATTGAAAACTTGAATTATGATTTCATCTGGCTCACCCTCGAGAAGAGAATGGTAGGCATCCTTGTAAAGATTAAGCTTCTTGTCTGAACTTCTTGCTATCTCATGCAAGGCCTTGCTCACGGATGGATCAGTTACAATATCAGCCTCCCCATGCAAGATCAACAACGGCAGAGAGACCTGTAATTACAGCAATTATGACTCGACTAAGATAATTACTTCTAATTACTCCTATAAAATAACTGTTCTGATGTTCCAGATAAAATAAACCCAAACCATTGTCCCAGCACGTAATATGGTAAATAGCTTTTACTTCCTACAAATCATTTCGGTAGGACATAGTCATGAAGCATATTTAAAAATTAAATCCTGGAAAAAGCATATTGTATATTGAACATGAATCTCATTAGCATCAGATGAATACACAATGTGATATAGGTGTGGGCAGAATGGTTTTCAGACGTCCAAATAAATCCCAACTTTCAGACTTCCAGTTCCAGATCTAACCTAAAGACTCGCGGCTCTGGATATACTGATGTGTTAGCAAGGACATGATCAAGTGATAAAATCATCGACAGATTTTACCAATTGCTCCATGTCGTTCCCTTTTATCCATAGTATAGATTCCTTGAAGGCAGCCCCCTTTCATCCTGAACTAAATAATGATAACAGGTATTATGCATCAATTCATTTGCCATGGTGTACTTTGCTAATTTGTCATGATACACTACCGGTATGTTTGAAAAGGTTCAGAGAATTTTAAAAATGCATGGAAAAAAAAAAAATTTCAGTCTTCTTCCTTTGGACATTTATTTGGCTTAAATTAAAGGCAATTTCTGAGAGGCCACGAATGATTTAACAGCTTTAATTGACAAAAGATTCCAGCCACTTAGACTGGTCCCTAAATCCAACTGATCAAATAGTTACGACATGACATCCGGGAGAAAGTATAGACAATAAAAAATATTAGAACATGAAAATGATGACAACGCAGGGCACGTAAAACACTGTTCAGGATCCAGTTTGAGCAGAAGTTAAGAACAGAGGTGTAGTTAATAAAACTACCCATAAATGCAATAAACAGAGTCTCAAAGAATTAGCATACTTCTTGCAGTCGCCGTTCTATCTCTTGAGTGGTTCTAAGCATCTCCAAAGCAGTCCCCAAGCGTGGTTTATCCTTGTAAGCAATGACATTATAAGCTGTCTGTAGTTGCAGAAACATTAAAACACTTTAGCTAGAAAGAACTAATGCAAGAACGGATGGACTGATACAATAAGGCAGCTAAAGGCGGAGAGAGAATAAAATGCAAAAATTACAGAAAACTGAAGCCTCCCACAACCTTAATCTTTTCTACAAGCCCAAAACATACTATCCTTTTGCTCATTGGAATTATCTATTCATGTAAAGAGACAAACCAGCTCTCTGTTTTTCAGGTCTCTAAATGCTGCCTCAGCCAAGTCTTTTTGTGGAACTAGCTTCCATTTTGGAAGAAATTTAGCTACCCCAATCAGAATTTGCGTGAGTAACCATGGTGGGACCATGTTATCTGCGATCTGTCCAAAAACAAATTGCAGTTAATTGCAGGTCAACTAATCAGGCTTTCTAACATAGGTTTAGAAAAGTACTTTGCACATAGGCGCAACAAGAATAGCGCCATCCCATGCATTAGGTTGTTTCAGGTGCACCTTCAGAGCTACAGCTCCACCCAGAGATTGACCAAAAAGGAAGCTTGGGAGAGTACGAAACTCAGGGTTCTCTACAATTTAAATTAACCCAAAAAATCATTGTGAGCTAACCATATAACCAATGTTAGGTATAACATGATAGCTTGTATACAAATCATTTAGTTAAACTGTTACATTATGCATTCAACCACATTCTGAGAAAATGGAAAACTCCAAAAGGAGGAGGTGACTCGTTGAGCAGACAAAGAAATTAACTGGTTTTCTGTGTAGTGGAAACAAACCATTTTCTTTCTTTCCAAGATAAATGAAACCAAAATAGATAAAGACCATCACTATTCAAGAATTCTTTGCAGAAAGGCTCAACAACTTAGCTTACCTTTGACTTTTGAGTAATGCTCAATAACATCATCAACAAGCCTGTCAAAGCTTGGAATATAGCCGTGGAGACCTTCTGAAAGGCCAAATCCAGGATAATCCATTGCAAGAACGCCAAATCCAGATGACGCCAACTTCCTTGCAATTCCTGTCAACAATGTCATGACCAAGTTCAGTTATAGCGAATTTGTCACTATCACAACCTGACAATCAGTTATCTCGAATTTGTCATGGCCACTACTTGACAGTTGTTCCTATTGGTGGTCACTAAACCTTTTTTTTTTTTTTTTTATCAATGAAGAAAGAAAGAAAGAAAGAAAGAAGAGATCTAACAGGTGTTTTTATAGCAGTCACTACTTAACCAAAGAAAAGGAGGGAGAAAAAAAACAGAAAGATCTCCCTGCCTTCACAGAAAAATGTACAAGTATCTCCATAACCATGACAAAAGCACACCAATGCTTTGAGGCGAGAGGTGATTGGAAGCCAACTTTTCGAAAAAATTTCAACTCCTCTAGAGTTCACTTCATATGACTGCAAAAATATATTGAATGACCATCATTTATGGAAAAGAAAAGCAATAGCAACTTTGCAAAACTATATGGGATTGACACAGCAATTATAAACAACTATGCTATCATCATAAGAATTTGTAGGAAACCTATTTCAGCTCCACCTAAATAAGAATTAAATGGCAAAAAAAATAAAATACAATGGAGAGAGAGAGAGGGAGATGATCAGTTTCTAGTTGCCTTCTTTTAATGTAAAAGTAAAGAAAACTTCCCCATTTAGGGATGAGATGAGAATCAAACTGTTTCTCTTAATCGCAATTTTAGTCAAAATTGGTGTTGGATATCTTTTACTTTCAAATGATGATGACCAGTAAGTCCAAAGAAATAGAAGCGGTTTTCTGCACGTATAATATACATTCAGTAAGCTGCTTTATCAAGTTTTGCATAACTAGCAATTGGAGTCTTAAGTAGAGCCTATCTATTTCCTGGTCACATCACCCTTTCTCCCCTGCAACAAAACCTCAGCTCACTGACATCACCATCGTGCAGCTTGACATGTTTAAGCAATTTCTACCAACAAAGAATTGACACTGAGGATTAGGGAGAGGTGCACTTGGGAGATCAATGACTTCGATTATTCCATTCAGATACCAAAAGTAAACATAACATCCAATTATGGAAGCCTTAATAAACTCCATTTTTTTGGCACACAAAACCTCGTTACGAACCAGATTTTCTGAAAAAAAAGGGTGAGAATTTATAGATAAATCATAAAAGTCTAGAGTTCTGACCTCCTTTACTTCTAGTCCATCACATGGTGTCTGCAACACAGTGAAATACAAAGCGATCAATATTATTCAGCAAACATCGATTGAGGGTCAACATTACACTAAGTTTATCAGTCCATACCCATCATATGTATAGTCTCAAAGGTAAAATGGTCTCTTAGAAGTAGTTTTTTGAGTAAACTGATGCATTTAAAAGTTGATCGTATTTTTTTTCCTCACAAATCGTTACAATTATGTACCTTGAAAATATAGAACCAAAATCAGAATTGCAAACTCATTCATTAAAATTTGAAGTAGTACATGCAGCAGATAATAATGGCCAACCTTTTAAATTTTGAGCCAAAGCAGGTGAGAGTAAACCGTAATTTCCTCTACATACGACTAAAGTTAGCATGAAACTATTCATCAAAATTCAAAGCAATTAACGAAGACGCACGCACGCACAGAGAGATCGCATACATTATTCACAAAGTTTGATTCACCAAGGCAATAAACCAATGCAACAGAAAACGGAAAAACAAACAAGTAAACTGTAAGGCAATACCTTGAACAATATGTGGTCAATCCCAAGCTGAATATCCTTGAAAGAGTCGCGAGCAAGCCTTCTGGCTGGCGCTTCGTCCATATTAGCCTCCAAAATCTTCTGCAACTTCTCGTCGACCCCGGGGAGCCTTACAGGCACCGGTGCCATCACCACTCTCCTACTCTTCTTCCACCACTGAACCCAAACCCTAGCCCAAAATTCTACACCGTTCCAAACCCAACCTCTCAAGAAAACCCGAGAAAAAAAAAAAAAAGAAACGACGCAGTTGCTACATCAAAGGTTCTGCGAGTTTGGTCCTTTTTTATATTATTTTTTTTTTTGTAAATGTTAAAGTAGGGTTGAAAATGAAGTACGATCTATTGGGTGGCGCCTGTAGATTCGCGGGTTTCAAAGCCACGTGTAGTCTTGGCTTTTGAATACCATTGGAAGGAAGAGGAGAAAAGAGATCCGACTGTCTCTGTCCGATATATATTAATATTAATAATTCTCTATCTCAGTGGTCGGTCGGTTTTCAACTTCGCGATTTTGAAAAAGAAAGAAGAAAATACAAAATAGTGTTTAATTTTATTTTTTTATTGAGTTATTTTATATTTAATTCAGTATACAAAACATATAAATGATCAAATTTAATTTATAAAATTTAAATTTTAAAATTTTTATTTTAAATTAAATTATATCTATAATAGTCTATTGTTTCAAATTGACCGTTCCATTTAACTACTGAATTTTTTTTTTAATATAATGATAAATGAAGTAATTTTAAGTATATTAATATATTATTTTATTTTTTAAAAATATCTAAATATATTAAAAAATATATAAATAAAAAAAATTACTTTTACAATTATCGTCAAGTAAAACGGATTATTCTGAATGAGAGAGTTGTCCGAGTCATAATATTTATACATGTTATAATTATATATAGAGAAATGATATTTACAGTCATGACTGTATAAGTATCGTGCAGTCATTTTGATAAAAGTAAATAAATATGGGGTCTATATGAAAAGAAATTAATTTTTTATGAGTGGATCATACTCTTTTTTAAAGTGACTACATAATATTTACGTATTTTATGACTAATGTAGCATTATTCTTATATATATATATATATATATATATATATTTTTTAATTTGTGATAGGAAGTTTGACCGTGTAGGATAGTTTAGGGTGTACCTGGTACCGTGTGTAGGTTGGACTCGTCAACAGGATTCCTCGTGGGTAGACGCCCGACGGGTCCAAAACACAGATAGACAGTTTCATTTTGGTTTCTTTCCTTCCTTTATTTATTTTCAATACAAACATGGTATAAAAAGGTTGAGAATGCCGAACGCGAGGTACATATATTTGAGGGAATTCTAGAAATAAAATTAATTCCAGTTATTTGTAGAATTTTTATATAAAATATAATAAACAGTTTAATTTTTTTAATTTTAAAATAATAATAATATTTTATTCAATTCATTTAAAATCATCACATATCATCTCACTATCTAAATAAGTCATAGGCATGATAATGTTCTTAACATTTACTCTAATATTTTATATTAGATCATAAGGAGAAGTCATTAATGATAAAATTAAATATCATATTTTCACTAACATTTGTTAGGTAAAAGATTTTATTCTCAAATGGGAGAGTAGAGTATATTTAATAAATATTTATATGATATAATTTAATTTAAATTTTATAAATAAAATTTTATTATTTAAATTACTACCTTATAAATAAATAACTCTTTAATAAAATGTGACGTAGTCATATTTTATGGTCGTGATGACATTTTAAAAGACTTTTTCAGTCTGATATAGTCAATTCCATTAATAATACGAGTTTTAATAATTGAAAAGGAGTTGACTTGGCTTCATTGCTAGAGGAGGGCGTGGAACTAACTCACAAAATTAATATTGAGAATTCTCTTTTTGCCTTCGACATAAATGCATGCGCACGCATGTAGACGGGTTATTAATTTTTGAGTAATTTTACATACAATTGTGAAGTGCGTAACCGTCGCGTAATTATTTTAAAAAAGAGTAGAGTCTATTATTAAAAAATTAATTTTTTCATGTAGATCTCATGTTTTATTCATTTTTTTTAAAGCGATTACGCGGCGATTATACAATTCACGGTTGTAAGTATATTTTCTCTTAATTTTTTTGGTGTAAAATTAGTACAACTGTAGGGGTGTAAACTCAAATTGAAAAATCGGAAAATCGATCTGGACCGGACTAGACTGGATCGGTTTTGAACCGGTCCAATCCGAAACCGGTTTTTAAAATGTAAAAACCGGCCGGTTCCGGGATGTTTTGGACCGAACCAGTTGATTAAAAAAAATAAAAAATAATATTTTTATATATAAGTTTTATACAAAATATTTTATATATATTAAATATTAATATATATAAGTTTTATATATAATGTATAATTATAAGTTTTTATGTGAATTTTTATATATAATATATATAATTATATATATATTTATATATGAAATAATTTCTTATTATAATTTATAATTTATTACATAAAATGTTAATACTAAATCACTAAAAGTTTATAATTAATACTAATATATAACTTATAACTATACTAATAGTCTAATATTAATACTATTATATAGTCTAAATATAGTCTAATATATTAATAAAACTAAAAAAAAAAAATTTAAATCAATTTTTTTTTTATAAATAAATTTTTAATGACAAATTGTGAAACTAACATTTTTAAAAAATCGAAAAACCGGACCGGACTGGACCGGTAAAACCGGAAGTACCGGTTTAGGAGGGTAACTGGTGCGTAATCGGTTTTGAAAAATACAAAACCGGTATATACCAATTCGGTTCTAGATTTTATCCAAAACCGGATTGGACCGGACCGGTTACACCTCTAAGCACAAGAGTATTTCAGCTCTATTTGTCCGACAAACGCAACCAAATAATGCACAATTATAGTATATATTTATTAAAAAAATATTCTCATCAGTTATTATTTACCATCTCACACTTTACATCTTATAAAAAACACTCATACATCCTATAAAAAAATTATAAATATAGGGTATATGATGTGAACAATTACTGATTTGTAGCAAGACTCATACCTAATTACTTTGACAAGTGAGTTTGCTTCCAAATAATGAAATTGTTTCATGAAATTTCTCATCATGTCATGATTTTCATCAACTTTAATATCAAAGTAATACGTTGTCATGAGAGCTAGCTAGCTTATGTTTTTATTTTAATCATTTCTAATATTCGATTAGGAAAAAACATACATTTATAAGTAGGGGTGTAAACTCAAACCGGAAAACTGAAAAACCGGACCGGTTTTACCGGTTTTGAACCGGTCCGGTCCAGAACCGGTTTTTAAAACGTAAAAACCGGCCGGTTCCGGTCCGGTTCCGGTTCTGGGATTTTTTGGACCGAACTGAACAGGACCGGACCGGTTGATTAAAAAAAATAAAAAATAATATTTTTATATATAAGTTTTATACAAAATATTTTATATATATTAAATATTACTATATATAAGGTTTATATATAATGTATAATTATAAATTTTTATGTGAAATTTTATATATAACATATATATTCATATATGAAATAATTTCTTATTATAATTTATAAATTATTACATAAAATGTTAATATTAAATCACTAAAATTTTATAACTAATACTAATATATAACTTATAACTATACCAATAGTCTAATATTAATACTATTATATAGTCTAATATATTAATAAAATTATAAAACAGTTTTTTTTTTTAAATCAATTTTTTTTTTTTATAAACAAATTTTTAATGAAAAATTGTGAAATTTACATTTTAAAAAAATCAGAAAACCGGACCGGACCGGACCTGAAACTGGTAAAACCGGAAGTACCGGTTTAGGACGGTAACCGGTGCGTAATCGGTTTTAAAAAATACAAAACCGATACATACCGATTCGATCCTAAATTTTATCCAAAACCGAACCGGACCGGATCAGTTACACTCCTATTTATAAGAATGATCTGGATGCTGAAAATTAAAGTGTCGGATTTCATATGCATGAGTCTCCTCGTACACGTATCTTTTTTTCACTTGATAACGATGTTTTTTATTGGTCGGTAGTTGCGTATGACTGAAGGAGATTGTTGTCACGTTTAGCAATAATGGTTTTAGGTAAATTATCATCAACAAACTCGACTATTTTCTCCTTTGTTTTTAACAGTACCTCTTGGCCAATGCCATATTTTCCTTTGTAATATTTTAAAATACATATAGAACTACGAGATCGAATTCCTTGGGCGGCCAGCGTTTTAATATTAAACTCGATCCGATTATACAACTATTTCTCAATTTTGGTCAAACTTTCTAACGACGTCAGATTCATGAAGCAATTTATATATGTAATATATAAATATCAATGTTCCAATCATGTGAAAGACATGTCGTTAAAATAAATTTATAAATTAATATGATTTTATATAATATATTAAATCTATTTTATAATTTAATATATAATATAAAGTTATATTAATTTATAAATTTATTTTTATAAAATTTTATTATAATTAAAATATTTCTTATATATATATAATATACATGCATATACATATATTTTTTAAAATGTTGTGGAGAAGTATATGGTAGGTCAAGGGTGCTGTCCGGGCCGGGGCCTAGTCCACGTGGAAAATGCATGGAAATTGCATTGGATGCTAATTTGGTCGCTCTCAAGCTTGTTTTGTAATGAAAAGCCACTTTCAAAAAGCTACATATTCCAACTTCATCTTCAAGAACTAATCGGGCAGCAAATATTCTTGTGAATTAATGACGTCATGTTTAACGATTTGAAACAAGACATAACTGGTCGGTTGCGCGCCGGTTTAAGCTTGAAAGTTACATATCCAATTATTCCAATTTGTACACGTATCATACCAATTAGTTTATTAATTCTACTCGTCTTGCTCTGTATGGTTTTGTTTTTTGTTTTTTTAAATTAAAATTAAAATTTTAAAAGAAAACTAATAAAATAAATTTTGTAAATAAAAATATAAGTAAAGAAAAATGCTAGGAATCCTGCTGTGGGATCCCGTTTTCACATCCCGTTTGACGTGGGTCCTCCATGTTGGCTTCCTTTTTATGAATTGGCAAGGTTGTTCAAGTAATTTTGTTAGCTAATTTACACAAATTTTTCCCTGCAATCCATTACCCTTCTTTTTCTATGGAGTAATGTTATATGCAGTCCTGAAATGAGTAAGTATCGTGCAGTCACTTTGAAAAAGAATGAGGTCTACTATTAAAAAATAATTTTTTTATGTGGGTCCGATATTTATTTATTTATTTTAAAGTGATTACGCGACGCTTGCGCACTCACGACTACAACTATCATTTCTTTTTTTCGTAACGTTTGTTTCGTCTCATGGCTGGGTTTGTTCTCCAGGAGAGTTTATGCCAGGAAAGATTTTTTGGTTTGACGAAAAACAACGTTGGAACCAGTTTTCAAAAGGAAAATATGTAGCTGATAGGTTATTTTTTGTTTTGTTCTCCTTATTTTTTTAATTTCCTATTTACAATCATCTTTCTTTATCTATTATCGTTTTCTCGGGTTGTCTTTCTATGATTCTACTCTTGTCATCAAGTTTGCAAATTTGGGTCTTCCTAAATCTCAATGGCCAAGCTGAGGACATCGAAAATTTGGAAGTAGAGAACCCCAGCAAACTACCAAGCAAAGGAGTAAAATTGCGAGGGATCTGTTGCAGGGATTTATATCTGGGAATCATTTTTCGAGGAAATTGGAATACCCAAGCGAAGATACAGAGGACATTGAGCTGACCCTCGAGCTCTCATTGAACGGTCGGTTTGGGGTATACCCTTTAAGAGCCAGGCACTTCAAGAGGCATTTGTCGATACTGGACTTTTTGAACCCTGTAAGATATAAAGACGCAATGTGTGTGGTACCTATGGCTTGCGCTCTGCTCATAAGGACCTGTTCTTTGCTTGCAGAGACAGAGGAAGAGGAAATAGTTGCAGACGCTGAGAAGAGGTCGGAGATGGAGGGGAGGGGAGGGGAAACGAAATCGATGGGGTTGGGAATGGACGAACTCGCAGGGGCTGAGAATGACGAACTCGATGGGCTGGGGAGAAAGGTGAATGCCAAGCTCGGGCTGGGGGAGAATCTATTTCAGCCAAGCCAACGTGGAAAAAAAAATTAAAAGAAGCAAACATGGAGGACCCACGTCAAATGGGACGTGAAAACGAGATCCCACAGTGGGGTCACTAGCATTTTCCATAAGTAAAATTATAGAAAAAAGCTATAGGCAGTCGCTTGGTGCAAGCGCGGTGCAAACACGTCTGACGTGGAAAAATAAAAATGCATCGTTTCACTCCCTCTGACTCTCCAGTCTCCCTCCTTCCATTTCCCTCCCACTTTGTGTTTTTCTCCTTCGAAGATGAATTCCATTTCACCGAGACTCTCTGTGAATCTCTCCCTTGAAGACAAAGACCTCTCTAAAAAATTTCCATGGATTTCTCCCTGGAGGATGGCTCTGTACAAGGGCTCACTCCTACCTTCTGCGAGCTGGGACTCCTTGCCGAAGTGTGAAGTGGTGGCGATCAGATCCTTGAAAGTCATATTCATCAATGACTTCTCGAACATCACCACTGGAGCCGACGTTGATTCTTTGATGTCCGCGACCCATGACTTTCTCGACTCCGTCTCGAATGAAAATGACCCTAATTTCTCGTACTTGAAGGGCAATTGGATAGGTTTGGAGATTGCCCATTTGTTCTGTCTTGCAAGTATGTTCCTTCTGTACAACAAACCCATACAGATGGCCATGAAAACAAAGACTGATGCAGATGCACATGATAGACCCAGAACCAGAGCTTTGTTTTTTGATTTCGGGTTTTTAGTGCTGGAGTTTTTGTTCAAAGGGTTGTGTTTTTGGAGGAGTCTGCGACTGTGAGGTGGGGTTTTGGAATGAGGTTGGACATGATCAATGCTTGGCATTTTGGAAGTATTGAAAATTGAGGTCCCAGACTAGATGAACGTGGATTTTCCAAATCTCTAATACTTGTCTGGGTCAACTACTAGTGTGAAATTATCAAGCGAATGTTCAGGAAGTTAAGTCTACCAAGTGGAGGAAAATCAAAAGGGAAAGTACCATTTATGGAGTTGTTGAGCCTACCCAGTGGAGGGAAAGTACCGAGATGGGTTTTACATTGCCTGAAATTTTACAGCTTGAAATTTTGAGGTGCACTAGCTTGGTGATGATGAGGTTGGTGTACCCAGAAGATAAAGCTCGGAATTATTTTTTTTAAATTGACGTGGCGTCAACGACTACGCACCGATTGTATATAACGACTGTCTATAGCAGAATTGAAAATTATAAGAGTATTGGTAATGACTTATTCCTCTTCATGTTTACATAATATCTCTTCAAATTATTCTGCATTAGTTTATGCATTTTCAAAATTTTGCATATCAATGAACAATATTTTTTTAAATTTGAAGAAACATTGTTCACTTTCCAAACATTATTTTAATTTTTTTCTATCTCCTACCCTTTAATATTTATCTCTCTCTCAATAGCAAAACAGACAAAGAAATCAAAGAGGACGGAACGAGATTAATAATTGCTTATTCGATGAAGCAGATAAAAAAAAAATTGATAATTGCTTATTTGAAACATATTAAGAAAAAATAATTTTAGAAAAAAATAATATTTTATTATTATTTGATTAAAAAATATATAATCTAATGTGAGAGCTTTTTTCGATATGCAAAATCAATCACCAAGAGATATGGTTTTGCATATGCATATAGAGAAACTAATGCTAGTGCTCAGTACATGTAGTACTACTCTATCATTATTATAGTTTATATTTGTCTTGAGTTAAGATAAAGAGTAGTGCTACATGTACTTACAATTTTACTTATTATTTTACCTATAATACTCATTTTGTTTGCTTTTTTTTGAAATTTAAGTTTTGATTTTTAAATTTCATGATTTTCAGCATATCAATAATTGACATTTGGATAAGTAAATTTTTTTATAAGTTTTTCTTACTTACCTTTAGCATTTAACATTTTCCATAATGATGTGATTTTTCAAATAATAAATTCTATTAAGTTCTTATCCTTCGAATCTCATCCAAACTAACGCTGCACGAGTACTATAATTAATAATCGTAATAAAAAAAATCTTATTCATTATCTTTTTAATATTTTTTTGCCGGGATATCAAATTATTGGTAGACATGCAAAAACACAATAAATAATTTTCTATTCCTTCATCCATGTGAGTCTCATCAAAGATTCAAAAGCAAGTCAGAGCGAGTATAATTGCAATCAAATATATTTTTCATTATCATTGTGATTATTATCTTTTTAGTGTTGTTTTGACGTGACATCAAATAATTAATAGATAAATTAAATATAAAAAATTATTTTATAATAATTTAATATAAGAGAGATAGTGATACACAAAAAGATGCTAAATAATATTACTTTATTCCATTAATAATCAATAGGGAAACATGGAAGACATCTTTGCGTCTTAATTTTTCTTTTCTATGCGCACACACTTTATTAGCTAGTGGTCCAACTGACCTATAAAATGTGAAGAAAAGGGTCATTTGCTTCATAATTAATTAATTAGGTGTTCACCAACCTCCACATTCGGGTTTCTAATAGTTAAGCGAAGTACTTATGCCTCTCTAATGACCCCTGCCTCGACTACATACCAATTTCTTAGATTGTGTTTGATCGTTGAACTAAATTCAATTCATCTGAACTCATCTCAGATCAATCATTAATAAGATTTATTATTACTTTTTCAACTTCTTGTAATCTAAAAAGTTAAACTCGTTTCAATCTAAAAAAGTTAAATTCATCTCAATGAGACCTATAAAATATTACTATTTATAACTCAACTCAACTCAACTCAACATCCAAACGTAGTCTTACAGTTGAGTGCATTATATATTCCCATATAAATATTTGTTGTAGACAATATTAATTAATTCTCATAACTTTAATACATTTTATGATTTGCTTAATTAATTTATATATGAATAGGACCTTATATATACTACATTCACACCCACACAACACATTTAATATTAATGCAAGCAAGGCGTTTCTTGTGTATATTACTTCCCTCTATTCATGTTAAATGGTATTACAGTCACTTTGACTTGATCTCCAGACCCATTGATAATTGCTAGCTAGCTTGTATGACGTTCAAGTGAAGAAAATATTGCATGCGTTGATATTATGACGACTTCGATGATTATGCATGGGCCAATATTTCATGCACTTACGGCTAAGACAATATACCCTTGATATAGTTTACGAGGCTGATTAACAAACTTAAAACATAATTAGTTTACTTTAAGCATGTACGTACCGCTGCATGCCTTTCAAAAAGAGAAACAAAAAGCTGGTATGTACCGCTGCCTTTTTGAGCTTCGTATAGTACTCCATATATATATATATATATATAAAGCTATAAAAGAGTAAGATCATCTGTGTAATGAAATGTATATTATGATCTATGTATTCATTTGGAGTATGATTAGTTTATTGATAACGAGAATTAGGTATAGAATGCACGTAGTTGGTTGCCAAACTTAAATCTATTTGGTTGGCTTCAAACATATTAGCTAGCTGGCTGGCGTTTCACTGCATGCATGCATTCTAGAGCACTTTACATGTATAATCCTAGCTAGCTGTAGTTAGAAAGGGTAACATAGGTATAAGAATTGGGATCGACGAGTTTGATCATGCATGTGTGCAATTTGAAGGGTTTGAGGGTATATTGCCCCGTCCCTATCCCTCTAGGCTCTATTCCCTCTTTCCATTCTCTATTTAAGTGCAATGTATTTAGGTAGATGGATAAAAAAAAAAAAATTCTTATATTTCTCATTATTAAAAACTCCAAGATAGTGAGAATAATAGTTTTTAACTATTTCATTTGTTTCAGTTAATTCTCTATTTTCATACACGTTATTAATTTTTTTTGTGTAAAATTAGCACAAGAGTAATTCAGCTCCATCTAAGGGTGGCCAGCGGGGCCCCGCACCTCGCTGACCCACCCCGTTCGCCCCACTCCCGCCCATGCGGGGCAGGAGTTTCGACCCGATCAAGCAGGGTGCGGGGGCCCACTGTTTCACTTTTAGACTTTTGTTAAGGTCCCCCCACCCCCCTTTCCCACTGCGTCCTTCTCCTTCTCGAACTCTCTTCTCTCTCACTCTCAGACTCACTCTCTCTATGTCTCGATCTCTCTCGCGCTCTCTCAGTCTCTCTTGCACGACTGCACGAGTAGCACCAACGAGACTCTAGTCACTCCACCGTTGTTTGAACTTATTTTGAAATTTCGCATTTACCGTCACTCAAATGTAAGAAATCCGAAATCTTAAATTTTATATTTTTAGTTTTGGATTGGAGATTGGAGGAAGGATTGGTTGAATCGGAGATGGATGATGAGAATAATTGTGAATTTGTGTTTTGTGGAGAAATTTGTGCATGTGTTTGATTCTCTGTGTGTGTGTGTGTGTGTGTGTTTTTTTTTTTTTTTTATATAGTTTGTATTTCACTATTTCTGGCCTCTAAGTATTCGGATTAGAACTCTAAATTGATTTAGGAGTTTCGGATTGAACCCCTAAATTGTGAATTTATTTAGGAGTTTTGGATTGAAACCCCTAAGTTGTGAATTTATTTAGGGGTTTCGGATTTGATTTAGGGGTTCAATCCGAAACCCCTAAATAAATTGATTTAGCCATTTAGATGTTCCAATTAAAATCCCTAAATTTCAATTTAGAGGTTTTGGATTGAAACCTCTAAATTGTGAATTTATTTAAGCGTTTCGGATTGAACCCTTAAATTGAGGTTTGCACTTTGCCTTTTTTTTCATGTGTGGTGTATTGTTATGATTTTCTTATGTCGTGTGTTGATTAATTTTATAATTTTTTATTGTGTTGTGGAATCAGGAATGTCTTCTCAAAGGGATTTTACTGATAGCTCTCCTACCTCTACCAGTAGTACCCCTACCCTAGAACCTAACCCTACTCCAACCATTGGGAGTAGGAATACACATTGTCCCGCCCCCAAGCCCACACAAAGCAAGAAACTTATTTCTGTAGTTTGGTCTCATTTTACCAAATTAGAGGGTGGTGACCCCAATAACCCCCAAGTTAAATGTAATTATTGTGAAAAAATATATGGATGTCACTATAGGAAACATGGTACATCCCAATTAAAGGTTCATTTAGAGGAACAATGCAAGAAGAGTCCAATATTAAAATCTTTACTGGAAAAGAGTCAATCTAGACTAGAAATTGGACTAAAAAAAATAGCGGATTGGAGTAGTGAGGGTCTAATGTTTAAAGGGTATACAAAATATAATGCTGATGAGTGTAGAAGGAAGTTAGCTCGTATGGTTATCATAGACAAGCTACCTTTTCAGTTTGTGGATGAGAGAGGGTTCCAAAAATTTGTCAAATGATTGAAACCTAGATTTAAGCTTTCTTCTCGCCACACTGTGGTAAAGGATATTAAAATAATGTACTAGAAAGATAAATATGTTTTGAGAGGCCAATTGGCTAGTTTGGTAGTTTGCCTCACTAACGATACTTGGACTTCTGTCCAAAATTTTAATTATATCTCTTTGACTATTTATTTCATTGATTCTGAATGGATTCTTTATAAAAAGATTATTAAGTTTTATCAAATAACTGATTATAAGGGTGAGATGATTGGGAAGGCCTTAGAGGCCTTAATAAATGAGCAAGGGTTGGCACGAGTTTTGCCAGTTTTTGTTGACAATGCCTTATCTAATGATGTCGCCTTAGAATATCTGAAAACTTATCTTAGAGAGGCAAATAAGACATTCTTGGGTGGTGAATATTTACATGTTAGATATTCTACACATATCTTGAATCTAATTGTGACTAAGCGGTTGAAAGATGTTGATGACTCGGTTGCACGAGTTAGATTGGCTGTGAAATTTTTGAGATCTTCTTATTCTAAATTGGAGAAATTCAAGATTGCTGTGAAAACTAGGGGTGGGTAGCGGGGTAATAAAAAAGGGTGGTATTGCATATACTACACCTACACCTATCCCAACACCTCATCCAGACACCGGGGTAACAAAGAAGAATAGATTGGCATGGACTAAGACCATTGCACATAATCTCACACTAGTCCATCAATCTACGGAGGTGATTTCAGAATTAGACAATTATTTTTCAGAGGATCTTATTCAAGATGATGATGATTTCGACATATTAGGATGGTGGAAGGCAACATCAAAGAAATATCTCATCCTTTTTTAGATTGCCTGTTGTATGTTGGCCATCCTTATTGGCACCGTTGCCTCGGAGTCTGCCTTTAGTATCGGAGGGCGTATATTAGATCATTTCTGTAGTTTATTGTCTTCTATAATTGTGGAGGCATTGATATGCACACAGAGTTAGACGATGGGAAATGATATTTATGTTTCGAATGTTTTAGATTTTAAAGAGACCGACAAAGAGGGTGGTGATTAGTCTGGATCTGGATCATCTGGTAATTGTTGTTTTTATTTTTTTATTTTGATTTATTTATATTCATTTCGATTTCATCAATATTAATTTTAGTATTGATTGTTGTAGCAACACATGAGACGACTCAGACGATGTCTACCTCCACAGTCCACTGCAATATGAATATGTGCTCAAACCTAAAAAAACTACCCATCCGGCCGCCACTACTAGGCCTTTGGATGTAAGGGGGCGGATGGATGACCCCCCACACCTGCACCCCGTTATCCGAGATGGGGTTGAAACTCGCCACCCCGCCCCGTAGGGGGCGGGTAGCACCCCTAACTCTATCTGCCTGTCAAACGCAACCAAAGAATGCACATATATAGTATATACCTAAAAATAATTATTCTTATCATCCACTATTCACTATCCCACACCTTATATCCTATGAAAAAAAGACTGTCAAGTGTAAGGTGTAGGGGTGAATAGTGGCTAATGTATAGTAAAATCATATACCTAATTATGTAGTTGGTTGCCAAACTTAAGGTCGGTTTGGATACCGGGATGAGATGTTTTCATCTCATCTCAAGCTGTACGGAAACTGGTTTTGCGTAATCAAATGTAAATGTGGGCATATTTATTTCATCTCAACTGATCTCTGACGTTTTCAACAAATTCCATAATACCTGACATAAGAACAGTAAAAAGTAATTCTAAACAGTGAAAAGCCATTGTCTTCACTGATGCTCGTCGTCTTCCTCTACCATTTTTTTCGTCTCATTTTGAAAACACCGAATGTCCAAACCCATTTTTGAACCCCAGACGAAATGAAGAGCCATTTGATCTGCAATAAACCACCCTCGTGCCACCTCTCATGCCTGTGTTGTACTAGCTGCAGCATTTTCAGCTTGCAGGTGATACACCGAGATGGCGTTGGTGGTCATCGGTGATGTTATAGCCAAATAATCAAGTTACTGTACCCTTTGAGGAGGCATTTTTTTTCTTCGCCGTTGAGAACAATTTTTTCCCCCTTTGCACAATTTTTCAGTTACAACGGGTAGAATACTAGAGATTCGCCACGCCTCTAAACCTTACCTGTGGAGAATCTGCCTTTCAAGATTAATGTAATTATGTAGTTTGTATTGGAGGTAGATAATTTTATTTGTGGAATATGCACTTAGTAAGATTGTACCAAGTACAATGTATTTGATATTTTTGTGACTATTGAATTGTTATGCAATTTAGGGTTTTATTAGGAAATTCGAAACTAATTCAGATCCTCATAAATATCACATTTTTATTAATATATTTATTATTATATAATCAATAATTATTAAATTATTTCCAATCATTGATGGGACTCATCATTTTATCACATTTCAAAAATTTAAAAATATCTCATATCATCTCATCTCACTATTTAAATATATAATTTTTTATAAGCTATTCAATCTCAACTCATTTCATCTCATTATTAATTAAAATATTTTATCTTATCTTATATGAACTGTATAATTAAATGAGGCTTTAAATCTATTTGGTCGACTTCATACGTATTAGCTGGCTGGCTGGCGTTTCACTGCATGCATGCTAGAGCACTTTACAATATATACAATCCTAGCTAGCTATAGTAGAAAGGGTAACATAGGTATAAGAATTGGGAGCAACGAGTTTGATCATGCATGTTTGCAATTTGAAGGGTCAGAGGGATTGCTCTGTCACTATCCCTCTATCCCCTCTTTCAATTCTCTAGTTTTCATCGATGTCTGCGTAGAATTTGTTTGAAAAGTGGGAAGAGATATAAAATTTTTATTTTATCTTATTATTATAATTTTTTAAAATTTTTATATAAAATATAATAAGTAATTTAATATTTTTGAATTTTAATTTAATTTTTTTAAATTTTAAAATAATAATAATATTAAAAAATAATATTTTAAATTTTTATCTAAAATAAAAAATTCTCATTTTACTTTCTAAATCTATCCGCATCACCGTGCATTAGGCCATTACCGTACGCTTAATCTTCAAACTCCCTCAACCACAAATTTAGGCTGATTTTGATTGCTATCTAAACTACTTTCTAGTTTAGAAGCTATCTAAAGTTGACTTGGTAAAGCTTTATAGCATTAACCTCACAATTGTTTACAGCTACGTACGAGACCCTACCTGCTCTGCTTTCTTATTACATTACATAAATTAAAGACTTCCCTGAACTTACGTAACTACTTTTAGACTTCTGTCATTTTAGCCAACACCTATCCCTATATTAATTGGCTTCATTTTTCACTTATGCACCCTTATAGATGCTAGATTATTATTGGAATCCCCGCCATGCACTCTTTTATATATTTATTTTTATCAATGGAGTAATTTTTAGATGTGTAAGCTAACCCACTCATTTTGAAGAAAAAAAACTAGAATTCATTATTAAAAAATAATTTTTGATGTTCGTCTCAGATTTATTTTTTATTTTTAAAAGTATGCGTGAAATTTACAAATTTTGAGATTGTAAATATTATTTCTTTTTTATGTATATATCGTTCATACAGGAAAGAAAGAAAAGAGTCATGAAATTGAATGTTAAGAAAAAATAGCAGAATGAAGTAAGGCATATAGTTTGGTTTGGGCTAGGGCTGAGCACCGATTCAATTGAAGTCAATATGCCCTAATTTCGACTCCAACTCCGACTTTGTCAAAGTTTGAATATGAACTCTGACTCCGACCACTGTAGACTTCACTCTGACAAGTTAGAGTCAAGATTGGAGCAGAGTTGGATCCACAACCACCCAATCACTGAAATCACCCAAAAAACCAAACCAAAATGCATATGTAAACTCAAATTAAAATGAACAAATTAAACCCAACAAAAATTGACACAGATCAAGAGACATAGATTGAGAGACAGAGGGTGTTGGTTGCTCCAATTCCGCATCCACGTGCTCTGTCGTTCGATCGGATGCGCTTGATGGATCGGCTGTGCTTGATGGTGTTGGTTGCTCCGACGATCTTGATCTCTTGATATCCTAAACGAAACCACAAATACTCAAGAGTGAGTAAGTAAGTGAGAGAGTGAAAGTGAGTGAGTCGGATAGTGAGGGGGAGTAGATCAACGGCTGCACGGTGGGCAAAAACAAAGAGAGGTGACAGACTGTGTTAGGACCTGGGTTTCTAAAAGAACCTAAGTGAGATGAAAATGAGAGTGAGGTTGTGCAGGGGCGGGGTTGGGTAGAAATGTAGTCAATGTAGTCAAAATGGTGTCATTTTTCCTATACAAAGGACGTCGTTTTGCTTAGGGGGAGAGAAGCATAGAAATCGTAGTCAAAACGACGATGTTTTGATTGAATTTGGGTTGGTAGTACCTTTTGGGCTAGTCTGCTTCGATTTTGGGCTTCTAAACCCAATTTTTTTTCCTTGTTTTGAGCTCTTTTTTTTTTTGTAAACTCTAAACCAAGCCTTTTTTTTAACTCCTAAATTTAATTTTAATCTTAATCTTTGTTTTAGCCCTAAGTTTTTATTTATTTATAGTTTTTATAATTGTTAGTATTGATTATTAGTAAATATTAATTTCCTAGTATCTAATTACATGTTATCATAGTATAGTTTGTTAGTATTGATCATTTTATTTATAGTTTTTATAATATTTTTTATCACTCAATTTAATTGTTAGTATTAATTATTAATAATTACTATTTAAATCGACTTGTACTATAGCGTTTAGATAGACTTTGTTATACTAGTATCATCATACATTAGTATTACATTATATACTCATTATATTTGTACTATACTAGTAACTTATTTATCTTATATACTTATACTATAATATTTAATTATATGTTATTATAATAATATCTGACTTATTTCTAACTTACATGTTATTATAGTCTATTCTATCACATTATAGTATAAACATATTATTTTATGATAATTAACTCATACTACTTAGAGCACTCTCATTGGATTAGTCAAAGTTAAATGACGGTTTTGATGAGAAAAAAGAAATTTGACTTTTAGCTATTTCATTCACATAAATCTCCACGTTAGATTATACATTTATTCATTATATGGTAATGAATAACTAATAATTTAAAAAATATTTAATTTTTTTAATTATTAATTTATTTAATTTTATCATATTTTACTATTCTACTTATTATATGTTAATTAATAATCATGTTCTTATTAAATTAATATATCACTACGTCAAATTAATATATTAATTGTGATAAAATATGTGATAGAAAGAAAGGAATAGAGAAATAATTAATAAATATGTATTTGATGTATGTACAGTAACCTTCAAATTTAAAAAAACTTTTGAAAGTTATTATAACCTAAATGCTAATTCAATGTAAGCATATTTTACTTTTTAATAGTTAAATATTCATTGAATTTAACTTTTAACTAATCCAATGAGAGTACTCTTACTAGTATATCATGAATTTAACTAACCATATGAGTTATATTTATATAAAATATATATAACTAATATATAAAAAAATACATAGATTTTTCATATGTATAATATTGGAGTCGGTATGAAGTCATTCCGACTCCAACTCCAATTCCGATCCCATCTCGATTTTAACTCTTACTCTACTCCAATTTTTAAATAAAAAAAAAATCCGAATTCAATTCCGACTTGTCGGAATGAAAATATGAAATAATAATCGCAATCGAATTTTTGAATATTTGCTTCGCCTAATTCGAGTCCGGAGACAGTAGAAACAAATTTCGCTGGAGGGAGAAAATGGGACCAAACTGTATCAAAGCTCACCGGAGAGTAGTAAACTCCGACAACTTTCGAAGAACGGTCCTGAGCGTGATGCACGTGATAGCTTTATTGCTGGGAAGCAAGTGGGATTCCCAGATCTTATGCGGGGGCACGTGTCATGATCTGGCTCCGAAATCTGTGCGCGAAAAGACATGGGATCTGAAGATGCGTACGTGGTGGGACCTACTGTTCGCCGTTGGTCTCTCTCTTTTATTTTTATTTTTTGTTGTTTTAATTAATTAAATGGCGCGCCTGGAAAATTGGTGCCGGAAAAATAATGATATTATAGTTGATAGCATCGTAATTTACATGGAAAAGTCAAAGTGACAGGGAGAGATTATGCAAGCCAGCTTGATCCAGCGGACTGGGTCTTCTGTCCGGTCTGTCTTGTGTTATTATTCCTTCACGTTTTTTTTTAGTCAAAAGTCAATTTTTATCTCTCTCCGCTTTTTTTCCTCGGACGTCTTATCCAATTAATTCTTAAATTATTTCTAAAAATGTCTGGAATTTACATATATTTTTTTCTTATTCATTCTCTAAGAATTTTCACATGTTAGTTTGTTTTAAAAAAATATTTCATCTCATCTCATTTAATTATTATAATTTTTTTAACTTCTAATACAAAATAAAATAAATAATTTAATTTTTTTAAATTTTAAAATAAAAATAATATTAAAAAATATACTCTAATAATATTTTATTCAACTTTTTAACTTTAATCTCATCCCATCTCATCTCATCTCATCTCATCTCTAAAAACAAAATAAGCCTAAAAATTATTCTAGACTACATCAATTAATATGATAAAAATAAAATAAAATTCAAGATAAAACCTGTCAATATGACAGTTAATCCAATATGTTTGTTCATAGGGTAGTTGGTTGATCCATAAATTTTATACGGAGACGTAATTGAAAAACAAGCATGCTTACCTAAACCGTAGAATCAGTCATTTTGCTCTTTAGCAAGAAGACCAAGATACATATAATTGTTGTGTTTTTTTTTTTTTTTTTTTGGGTAGTTTTTTGGCATATGGTAAACTTCTGTTCTCCCTACCGTCATTTCTCAACCTCTATAAATTATCTTAGATCCAATCCGCCCCTCGTCTCCCTCGTGGCGCCGACCTTCACTTCTTTCTTCTCTCCGAGGGATTTCCCCTAGGGTACCCTCTCTCTCTCTCTCTCTCTCTCGATCGATATAGAGGTATATATGTAGTTAGTCTTCTCGACGGGTCGTCTTAGCAGATCTGGAGCGTTTTATTTTCTGTACCATTTTAGACAATTATACATAAACCTTAGCCTCTGTTTTCGCAACGGATCTGGTGGAATATAAACCGTCTTTCGTTTTGTTTTTGAATTCTCATATTGGGTTTGTTTTCTTTTCCTTTTTTATTTTCTTTTAACCTTTGATCAAATTTGGTTAATTCATGTGAGCTGTTCTTCTTGGCGAGGTTTTCCGTTCAAAACCAATATTTGAGCAATTTATTCTACTCAAGTACGTAGCAAAAAGTTTTAAATTTTGAGGAGTTTTGTCTCTTTTCTCCCCATGAATCGGAGGAAATCTCGGTCCTTTTCGAGGTCTGAATCTCAGATCTGCTATTAGACTCGTAGAGTGCGCAAATCTTGTAGCTCTCTGTTTCTTTGCTGAGAAAACGGGGCTAACTTTTTTGTTTTGAACTGTTAGTTTGTTTTGGTTATCAACAATTTTAGATTTGGAGCTCAGCTATCCCCAAATATTGATGTTGTTGTTCTGTATAATATATATTTCACGTTTTCTCGGTAACTATATGGCTTTAGATGGAAATTAATCAAAGTTTGTACTTTTATCGAGATTCAAGACTTTTTGTAAATAATTGTCTTATTTTATTTGTGATATTTGTTAAATAGGCATTTATCTGTGATCCTTGGATCCGTTTCAAAGATGAATCACTTTAACCTTCAGCAGAACGCCTTTGCAGTTGGCAGTGAAGAGATGAGGGGCTCTGTTTCGATCTCTGATCTTGTCTGCCCAAAGCCTAGGCGTGTTGGGGTTTTGGCTAATAATCCTGTGAGGCCCTTGAGATGGCACATGAGGTATTTTTTTTTTATCATTTCTTCGAGGTTTGAGGGTGTTGTGCGTGTATTAAGTGTTTGACGATTGTAACTTTGCGGTTTTGTTTCTGGGTAACAGTCATCAAGCAGAAGTTTGTGATTCGAAGGCCGGAGCAGAGCTTCTTGATATCATTCTCATGAAGGTTAATTTGTGATTTTCTTTAATTGCTTCATTTATGTGTTTTGTTTTAGTTGACCTGCATAAGAATGAAATACATGAAGAGGCGATTTATTTCTGTGCATGGAAAACCAAATAAAGTAGGATGGGTTTTTTTTTTTTTGTTTTTTTCCTCAATAAACATTGATCTAGATCTAAGCCAATCGATGCTTGATTGATGGCCTGAAACTTATGTTTAAGGTGTCTACTTTCCAAAATATACAGTAAGTTTTATGTGCCTGCAATTCTTTTTCTTCTGAGATGTCTTAAAAATATTATTCGTCTTGTAAATGCTGATATCAAGCACTCTCAAATGTTCGTTTACTTTCTTGTTCAGTTGCCATTCACATATTATAGTCTTCTTCTAGGTCACCTGTGTAGGTTAATTTTGTCATGCCAGGGATTTGCTCTTAACTGCTCTCTGGATTGTGGCTGATATCTTGGTTTCTGCAGGAGGGTCGTGGGCCAGAGCAATCTCCAACCCATTTTGCCTCGTCACCGCCATATTTTGTTGGGTCTCCTCCAAGCAGATCCGCCAACCCATTAATCCAAGATGCTCGATTTGGAGATGAAAAGATAACTCCTATTTCACCATTGTCAATAACATCTCCTTCCGGGGTTTCATCTCCATCATCATCTTCGCGCAAAGGAGGGTGTGCTAGAATGAAGTTTGGACTGAAACCAGCCACAGTTAGAGTAGAAGGTTTTGATTGCCTTAACAGGGATCGCCAAAATTCCAGCATCCCTGCTGTCGCATAGAACCCCATCACAGGAAGTGTACATAGAAGAAGCTAAATGCCACCAGAATTCATAAACACAGTCGATGTAACAAGAGAAGGGAATTTTGCATATTTTTGGAGAGCATTAAAGATCTTCTGTTAGTAGGTCATGTATATATACCATATGTTTTTGTTGGTGATCATCTCATTGCGAATATCTCTGTAATTAGCTTGGTTGAACACGAAGGAGACAGCAAACCTTGTGTTGTCAAGCAAGGGTTTGAATTATGTTGTAGTGCACGGTTGTTTTCTGTAATAGTAGAAGATGGGCTAGTTTTGGGGGTGGTTTAGTGTCCTAATTTTTTAGGTGATCGCCACGAAAAAGTTCTGTATAGAGGCGGATGGTGATTTATTTTTGGTCTTTTACCCTGTAAATTTCTTTGGTAATTCCTAATGATATTGTCTAGTTCTTATTTTGTTTTTGCCTTAAAAAATCTATGATATCTATCTATTATCTTTGCTTCGACGTGTTCATTTTGTAACGGCATTTATTGTACATTAATTTCTCCATTTGTTTGGTTCAGATGTGAAAGAAATCGTTTTTGCCTTCTGTTGTCAACATTTGAAGCCTTGTATTTGTCTTCACATGATTGTGCCGAATGTTAAGAGGGTCTACTATTCTTTCTTCTGCATTTCAAGTAGAATGAATGTCTCTTTCATATATTGCTTCCATATTTGTCAAGGTATAGTATCGACTCCCCCCATTGGGCATTTCCTCGTGGCTTCTCTTGTACCTGAGCCAACATGGAAATTTTAGTTTAGACATCATTTTCAGGAACCTTGGTTGCAACTTGCTTTCAGTATTTTGTCGTTTTTCTTTTTAATTAATTTTACATATAATTAGAAAGTGCGTAATATTAACCGTTCTGAAAAAAAAAAAAGTAAAATTTATTATTAAAAAAATTATAATTTTTTATATGAATTTTATATTTTATTATTTTTTTTTAAATTAATTACGATTACACTATTTATGTTTGTACAATTTTTTTTTTTGGGCTCGTGGTTACTGTCGGTTGAGGTAGTCTTGACAATATAATCTGAGAGGGAACCATTTTCCGACAACAAGGCATATCGGACGTGGGAGATTATTTTGAAAGGTGGTGCTTTTTCCTGTTCTTTTCAACAGAAAAAAAAAGAAAAAAAAAAAAAAGAAAAGGTCGAGTTGGTGAAGTAAGATTTGATCTGAGATAGGCATCAATCAATAAAGTTATTGGGGGCGGGCTGCCTGTGCCTTCATTGCTGGCAAGTGTTCTTTCAAATAATGAAGAGCCAAGGGCGTACCTGAAATGTATTCGAAGTTGTATGGCAATTAAAAAAGTTGAAAAAAGAAGGCAGATATTTTTAAATAAATAAGCAATTACCCATTTCAAGATCAGCTTATATATGCATGGTCACCAGAGTGTCAGTAGTACTGTAGGTTTCGACATTATCATATCGTTTGATAGAAATTACGTAGAAAATACGTAATACCCACCTTGTGAAGAACAAGAAACCAATGAATTAAGGGATCAACCTTCTCTATATGGTAATCTTATATGCGACTCCTCCATCGATCGTCAACACGAG